>NC_047665.1:9818789-9903789 GCF_011762505.2 Arvicanthis niloticus | reverse complement strand
GGCACTGTTGCCCTGGAGCTCACTGCTGCTACCATGTGGATGCTCTTTCGTCAGCAGAGGACACTGCCTTGAAGAAGCACATGAAAAGCACTCACGCTTGTGTCTTTCTCAACACAGAGGTTCCCGTGGATGAGTGCGCCCATTCAAGTCACGTTGGTTGGCTTTTGGTAAGTGGGAATTAGCCTTGTAAAACATTGACTACTACTGTTATTGTTGTGCATGTACTTATTCAGTAGGTCTGTGTGTTGTATATGATCATGAGAGTCGACACAGAAATTACACGTGTGTAATTATTTTTAGTGCCTATGGAAGTTTGGGTGATACAAGAGAAAACGTTTGAAAATGGCACCAACTCCGAGTGCCTAGAATTCCAGTAATTAGAAAGACGGAAACTGTCTGTATGGGAAGCTATATATTTGGCTATTTACGTGTTCTCCTGTAAACTCCAGCTAACCCTAGGATTTGTTACTTTTGCTTGTCATTTTGGTGATCGAACAGTCTGTATTTGTAAGGCAATCTGGTGCTCTAAAGAGAGGAAAGAGGTTGTTATTAAAATACGTATATAGAAAAAGGAAGCCAGAAGTGACCACTTCAGCCTGCTGACCTGCTATTTTGTTTGTTTTTTTTTTAAGTTTGGTGTTTGCCACCCCACTGTGCTGTGCTCTGTTTCCTCAGAAGAGGTAGGTGCTGGTTTTTTGTTTTTTGGTTTTTTTGTTTTGTTTTGTTTTGTTTTGTTTTGTTTTGTTTTTAAGAATTCTTGTCCTAAATTCAATTTGATCCTAAAAATGAGCCGGGGACACAAGTGCAGTTATTTGATTTCAGTGATAAGAAACTGGGTCTCTAAAGGGCCTGGGCAGCCCATACCTCTAAAATAAAGAGGCTGGAGGTCTAGCTCTGATCTGTGGGGCCTTAAGACCCAGTCTACCCAGATTTGTCTGCCCCTACTGTTTGTTACATTTGGGAAGATTTTAGCTTTTGTGAGAATCAGGCTACCTCCTGCCACCTTTTGCTTCACCTTTGCGTGGCTCATGACTCGTTTCATTGGAGCCATAGGCAGGCATATCTGTAGCATTCATCCACTAGTGTGGATTCCCTGACCACAGCTCTGTTCTTGGCTTGGGTAGCTGTCTACAGTCCCAGTGTTGTGGCCATCCAGGGCTGTGAGTGTCATTACCAGCAATGAGACATTTTCAGCTAGAAATAAGAGGTAAACAGGCTTAGAAATTGGCTTCTTACAGTTCTTAGTGACGGCTGTTTTTCTGAAGAGAACAGGATGCTGGTTTTTCTGTAGCCACATGCAACCTTTCTGGTGTGTGTCATGCAACAGCCCTGTGTCTCTGAACCTGTGCCCTCTCCCTGCTCTTCCTAGCTCAGGGTTCCCATACTTGCCCATGTGATAACCTTCTTCCTTCTACCTTGTCCCAGTTCCATGTCTGTGACAAGCTTGGAGGAGGAGTTGCAAGCTAGCATCCAAAGGAGTCATCCTGAAATACAACGCGTGTACTTTAACAAGGGCTTGTGAAGCCAAGACCAAGCACAGGAGCCATCTGTGAGCCTCCTGAAGCCACTGCAGTGAGGACATCCGTGTGCCAGGGCACTCCCAGCTACAAAAGCCTCTGCAAGATCTACATTAGAGTCAAGCTGCTGGTCAGGAGCCTGACAGTTGAATCGTGTTGTAATTTACAAAAACATACCCTTCTGGTAGATTTTAATGACACCATTTTTTTTCCTAAGCCCCCACCTTAAGCTTTCAAAAGCACTGGTAGGCATAACATAGATGCTCCAGTTACACACTCAGTAAACAATGGTTATCAGTCATTGGAAAGGTTACCTGCTCAACTACCAGGTTCAGTTTCTATTTCTCTTCCACAGAGGTCCAGCAATGAATTGGGAAAATACAAAAGGTCTAAGACTAAATATTCAAATTTAAATACTAAGGAAACTTTGTCTCCAGTTTGGCAATGGACTGGTCCAAAGTAGAACCTCAATTTTAAAAAATTGAGGTTCAGAGTATCAGCACTCCATACGCCTTCCTGAAGTCAGCCGTAGACCAGGGGAGAAGGTCTTCCTTCCATGCAGTCCTGGTTTTTTTTGCTTAACTGTTCAATTTATTTAGTGTTCTTAAAATATTAATCTTACCTCATGGTACTTTAATCATGAATTTCCATCAAATAATTAACTGAAATGTACAAATGCCAGGTTTAGGAGTGTATTCAGTACCAGTGCAATATGACATTGACTGGGTGACTGGTTTTTTTCAGATGTGAAACCATAGTCCCTGTATGCCTTTTTTTTTTTTTTTTCCTTTTCTTTTCTTTTTTTTTTTTTTTTTTTTTTTTTTTTTTTTCTTTTTGCCATCCTTGTAGAATTCTTCCACTTTCAAGAAGATACAAAGAAACCACATAAACTAGCCCAGCAACTGTGACGGGTGCTGTGTTTCACCCTATTTGAGGACCGTGAAGCTGCGCGGTGTGTCAGCCTCTCTATAGTGAGTTTTACATGTGATGTATTTGGTGTAGCTGCAGTCACTTTGGAAGTCTGTGTCTGTTCCATGTCATAGACAAGCCACTTGTTACACTGAGTGACAATCATCGTTAATTCAGAGATTTGTACGTGAGAAAACAACAACAAAAAGAGACTATCTAGTTTCTGTAGATTCTTTTTCCCAATAATGTTTCCAGATCAAATTTCCTCATAAAGAAAAAAATGGCGTGCCTTGTGTCTGTGCTTTTCCGCTTTCTAAAAGGATGGATGGATCTGAGCCTCTCAGTTCTCCCCCACGATGCTGGAATCTTCTGTAGAGCTGACTGTCAAACCACCTGAAATGCAGTGGCTCCCTGAGACACTCTGGCCCTGGATGAGCCTCTCTGCCTTCAGTGCTTCTGTTTAAACGGTGGTGAGAGCCTGGAGTTCAAGGCAGAGTCCACAGGTGCTTAAAGGATGCTTTCAGAAGATGCTGAAGGCATTGAGGTCTGCCCACTCAGCCGAGCTCAGAGTCTTTGCCCCAGTGTGTGTGTAGCTCTAAGGACGTGAAGTAGGTAGTTGGGAGATGGACCAGCTCACCAAGTGTCAGCCCAGGCAGTGAGAAACGTGCAGTAGACATGGAGCTGGGCTCTTTTAAATTTGTTTTGTGAAGTTTTGGTCTCTTAATGCTTTTTGTATAGGAATACTCACTGTGGTTTAATCATGACTTATAAAAAAAAGAACAAATGAACGAAAATTGGCAACCTTTGCTGATCTTTTTTTTTTTTTCCTGAAGAAAAAAGCCACATAAAGTGCAATAAGGTTGTGCAGTGATATTTCTCTGATGCGAGATAGAGTTGTGTGCGTGTGTCTGGCTAGAAGCTATCAGTATTAGCGAGGTCTCTTGCCGATGTCAGAGTCAGTGTGTGATTTCAGTTAAACTGAGTGAACTGTCAAATCAATAAATGCAGAATGAAAATAAACTGTCTCTTATTTGTGAAGCATGCAGCTTGAGTGTTGTAACCCGCACTGCCTTCATCCAAGTATCACAAATAACCCAGTTGCAACATCTGCTGTTAGTACCTGTCCTTAACAGCATATTTCTGCTTTGGTTTGCCGGTTCAACCTCTTGAACCTCACAGGAGCGGTATCCCTCTCTCCACAGCCATGTGCTCAGAGACGCCCAAAGGAGGCCTGAAACAGCCCTCTGAAGAGTAGGCTTTTTTGTCTAGTATATGCATACTAGTGGTAAAATATCATTGATAACTTAGACACAGATAACAGTGATAACTGGCAATAAGGAGACATGAGCTATAACAATGTGATAATATGTTATTTAAAACACACGGATTGTTGATTTCTGGGCTTTTCCGTGCAATCTTTTTTGGACTGTGGTAGATAATGAGTAAAAAATAGGGAAAACAAATGTACAAAGAGCCCACTGTTCTCAGAGGCCACACCCCCAACCTCTCTCAGTGTGCATCAGATGCATTGATTGTAAACCGAGAGGGGAAGTGAGTTTTGTCCCCAGACCTCTGTAAGGCTGAGGTCAGTTTGCTCATGTGTCAGATTCTAGCCCTGGACTGGCATGTTAAACAGAGAAATATCTTAATTTGCAATTGGGAAGTGATTTGTTGATAGGACAATACAAAGCTGAGTACTTTTAATTTTTTTCTCTTAAATTTATTGTGGTAGTTTGAATAAGAATGACCCCAAAGGCTCATATGCTTAGTCACTAGGGAGTGGCCCTACTTGAGAAGGAATAGGAGGTGTGGACTTGTTGGAGAAAGTCTGTCACTGGGGATGGGGTCTGAGGTTTCAAAGCCCATGCCAGATACAGCCCCCCATATCTTTCTCCATCGCTCTCTCCAGCCCCCTCTCCCTCCCTTCCTACTGGTTGGGACCTATACAACTCTCAGCATCTCCTCCAGCACCATGTCTGCCTGTGTGCCACCATGCCCCCACCATGATGGTAATGGACTGAACCTCTGAAACTGTAAACCCAATTAAATGTTGCATGGTCATGGTGTCTCTTCATAGCAATAGAACATTAACACATTGATGTATTGTGTGGGTGCATGTACATATATGCTATGGTGTTGTCTAGGAACCAGTTGTCTTCTATACTCAAGTTCTACCTTGTGAGTCCAGTGCAAAGGAGACAGATAGCTGGTGCTTGAAACTCATTGGCTGACCATCCTAGCCAAGTCAGTGAGCTTTAGGCTCAGTGAGAGACCCTCTTTCAAAAAAAAAAAAAAGGTGAAGAGCAACCAAGCAAAGATGCTTGAAGTCTACAGCTGGTCTCCATATGCATGCACAAGCATACATGTGCACGCGACACAGTAACAAGTATGTATAACATGCCAGAGAGAGAAAATCACAGACCTTACCTGAAGCACTCAAAAGACCATGAAACAGATCATGTCTGTTCAGACAGACACACATACTAATAGTGCAGAGTCTGAAATCACACCCAGTCAAAGCCAAAGCTCAGCATCGCCATGTCCCAGAGTAGGATCAATGGTTGTCCCTGAACACAGTATGATCCTGGGACAGTGTTACATCACTAGAGACAGAACTACCCATACTCATGCCTTCTTTATACTTCTTGAATCAGAAACTATACATAGACCTAGCCAGCATTAGCATACACTCTGAGTGGTTCTGACAGACACAGACCTGAGACACACTGGCTGGGAGAATTCTGGCTGTGGCTGGACTCTTTCTGGCTTGGATTCATCTCTGTTCCTTAAATTGAGGCAGGCTACGCTCTTTAAACCACAGTTCCTGCAGCTGTAATGTGAAGACAGCACTTCCTTCCCTGCGTGGTAATGAGGGTTCACATAGCATGCTGCCTGGCTTCCTTCCCTGCGTGGTAATGAGGGTTAGCATAGCATGCTGCCTGGCACTGTGCATGCTCAATACTCTGACATCGAGTTCCACGGCGTTTTGTCTGAAGCCCTACTGGAAAATGGGCATGTCTGACAGCAGAGTACAAGTTTGACAGTATCTGTCAACATTTATAAAACTGACATGTCTCCTTTTTAACTACGTCAGTTCTACAAGTCAATCCCACAGAAATATGCCCTCTGGCTTCAAATACATGCAAGCTGTGTGAACTGAGTATGTAGGGGAAGGGCCAGGGGCTGGGGTCGGGGAGAGATTGGAATATGTTCCCAGAGGGTGGTGAGATATTTCTGAACAAAGACTAATAGGCATGTACTGTTATAGGAATAATCAAAGATATCAAAACACAAGTTCTTTAGTATTTTTTTAAAGTCTTGCAAAATAGACATATAGGTACAATACAGTTGACTGTCACAAGTGTGACTGAACTAAGCTGGGAAGAAAGGCTGCCACTGGGCACTAAGACTGACGGTGGCCTGAGGTTTATTTTTCCCCCTCTTCTGTTTCTTGAACTCGGGACGTGTTCATTGCTATTAAAAAATAATTCTATAGTAGAGCACAGTAGTACATACTTTTCTTCTTAGCACTCAGGAGGCAGAGACCGGTGGATCTCTGTAAATCTGAGGTTGAAGAGATAAAGTGTCATAAAGCCATGTAGACCTGAGTTCAATCCCCAGTGTCTGCATAAAAAGTTGGGTGTGATAGCTGGTAATCTCTTGTAACCCCGAACTGGAGAGACACAGACCAGCAGATCTCTTGGGGCTCCCTGGCAGGCAGCCTGGACTAATAGGTGAGCCTCAGGCCAATGAAAGATGCCTATTTCACATCTCCTTGTGAGGCTGGAGCCAGGCTTTGTGATCTCAGCTCCAGACCAGAGAGAAATGGCAGTACTGTGAAGTGACACCAGAGGGCAGCATTGCCTGCAAGATCTCAAGGCTGCTGCTAGATGCTTCCAGGAGCTTTCTGCTGGTGGCCAGAGGCAGCAGGCCAGCCCCAAGCATGGACCCTCAAATTTCCAGGCTTGGTAAGCAGGTGTTCCTGGAGGCTTGGAAAAAAGACACGATTCCTCCAGCAGTAGCTAGCACTGTGGTTTGAGTCCATGGGCAGGATGGACTCTTCTCCTCTGTGTGCGTTTCTTTGGGATACATTGTAAAGGGGAGCTCAGTGAAAGTAAAAGAAAGGCATGGCCACGCCCCAGACTAAGGTGGGCTGGGCCCTACCCTTGACCTCTGTGTCACTAGAGCTGATGGTATTCCAGGAGCTCAGAAAATGAGCATTGAACTTTTTGTGGAAGGGGACAGAGGGTGGGTATGTCCCCAGCAAGCCTGAGTTGTCACTAGTGAGCCATCCTCAATGGGAGCAGAAATCACCAGGAACGGAACTCGGCTTGCAGAGAAAGGGAGCAATGTGCCAAGACCTGGAGAGCAGAGCAGCTTGCAGCAGCTTCGGGAAGAGTCCACAGATTCCGGTCCTGCGAGCTCTGAGCACCCGAGAAAGCATGGCTTCAGCCTCAACCCCGGGCTGCCTTCAAGTCTGACACTGCTTTTGTGATATGAGACATATCAATTTGTCTCTCGGAGCCTGTTTCCTCATGTGGGCCAATCCATTCCACCGAGCAAGCTGAGCATCAAGACTCCCAGGGAACCGTGGGCCAGTGGCCTGTTTGTGTTACTCGGTTCCTTGTCATTTTCTTCTATAATAACGTCCAAATGGAAAAGCTCCCGTGCTGCTTCTGGGAACTTCGGGTGGTCCTGGAGAGTCATCCAGCTGCTTCCAGGGTCAGGAGCGCAGATCCAACAGGGCTGACAGCAGTCACAAGCCAGGCTCTGTTCTCTTCCTTTTTTATAGTAGACTATGTGCTACTCTGATCATGAAACTGCTGACTACAGAAGCATCGACTCTGACAAAGATGGTAATATGAGAGAACAGCCTTTACAACTAAAAATAGAGAGGAAAATACCAGTTCTTTTGAAATATGAACGGGCCCAACCCCATGGTACAAACTCTGAATAATAATCTCAGACAAGAAAGGAAGGGCTGGGAATCCACTTTCAAAGAGGAACCATGTAGGGTGAGGAAGGGTGGGAAGCTTTAAGGGCAGTGTGGGGGTGAGGACAAAGAAGTCGGCACAGGCCAGAAGACATCAAAGAAGGTGGTGATGGTGCTGGTGGTGGGAGCTGGCAGTGGTGGTAATGGAGGAAGAGGAGGGTGGGGAGGAGGAGGGAAGAGAAGGAGAGGGAGGAGGAGGAATGAGGGGGCATAGAGGAGGAGGAAGAGGAGGAGGGGGAACAGGAGGAGGGAGAGGACGAAGGGGAAGAGGAGGGAGGAGAGGAGGAGGGAAAAAAGGAGGAGGAGGAGGGGAAAAGGAGAGAGGAGGGTAATGGCAGGAGGGGGAAAAGGAAGAAGAAGAAGGGAAGGAGGAAGATGAAGCCCCTATGTGAAAGGTACAGAGGAAAAGGCAGTGTGTTGTGAACTTAGCATGAGGAACAAAAGAATCCCCAGGTGCTTAGGCAGAGCCTCCCTGCAAAAACTGGAGGAGGCAGGTCTGAATCCAGAGCCAGAGGTAGGGGCAGCGTCTGGAGGGACAAGGACAGAGAGTGACAGCAATGGAACATGACCGAGCATTAGAGCACTCGGTGTTTGAGTATATGGACAGTACATATTTTTAATCACAAATTTCATTCCAAGTTCATTTGAGAGGGAATTAAAGGGTCTTGTCCATTAAATGGGTCTTGTCCTCTGTTCCCTTCTAAGCCCCTCTCAGTAAGAAGTTGATCTGGGAACTGGAATTTTAAACACTGGGAACTATTTTAAGATGTGTCTCTAGCTAAGAACTTCTAGTAACAGGAACGTACCAGAAATCGTTCAGTGATTCTGGCAGTGCTAGGAAGCAGATTAAGGCCCACACAGTTGTACTTGGTCCAGCACTGTGCAGAGCTTACCGACATGTGTTCTCCCTCATGTAAATCTCACCCATCAATGAGCCCCATTTTGCAGAAAGTCAGCTTATTCCTCTCTAGAGAACACTTCGTTTCATCCCTCATGAACCTGTGAATGACTTGAAGAAATCACCACCTCACAGGTTGGGGATCATGACAAGTGAAAGACCCACCAACCACCATGAGACAGAGAGAGCTATGAGCAGGGTAACCTTCCCGACATACTGGTGCCAGCCACAGTCACCTCCTTCCGGGCCCAGCCCTCAGCCTACCTTCTGCCAGTGTCCAGATGGACAGGGCCAGTCTCTGTTCCCATGTTAACATCCTGAAGCTGCCTCAGGCAGGCAGCTGATGTCCCTAAGGCCACATCTCAACATCAAGCTGCCCAGATGCACTTTGGAGAGAATTTCAGATAAATGGAGTCGGCTGCTTGAAATGTCAGGTGCTGCCTGGAGCCCCACAGTGGGTTCTATTCTGGGTGTGCACCTGCTCTTTGGTCTTTGGTGGACTTCAGTGTAAGGTTTGAGCAAAGTGTCTTTTCTCCTTGTAAGGTGCTTATTCTGGTGCATTGATATTCCCTGCAGTTCCCTGTCTACTGCTACATAACAAACCACTACAGTCACTCCCTTCAAGAATCTTCTACTGATACTGTAGCTGGCTGGGCTCTCTCTGACTCTCCTGATCTCACTCAGACTCATGAGAGGAGCTGCATGTGGTTGCTGGGAAGCCAGATATGGCTTCAGTCATGTGCACACCTGTCAGTCAGGCTAGGGTGTTAGCTAGGGTACTTCAGTGCTCCCCCATGTAGCCTCTCACCATCCGTAAGACATCCTCATCCTTCCAAGTACTCACCACGCTCCTGATTGTACTGCACTTGTTTATGTCCAAAGGGAACTCTTGCAGCTAAACCCAGACTAACAGAGGGAGGAGTCTGGGAGGCAGTCTTTTTTGAGACAGGATCTCACTATGTCACCCAGGAGCCTCGTCATGTTTAGAAAAGCCATTGACGTGTGCTAATGGCCTGCTCCAGGAACCCCCATTAGAAGGACCTATAATATCTCTTACTGTTCAGAATCCCAGTTTCTTCTGCACCTCATTATCTTGGATTCCTGACTTGTCAATCACTATCATCCAGAAATTCTCTGAGTCACCACCACCTCACCTCCATGGTGCATCACACCTACTTCACAAATCAATGGGGCCTATGGCCTTCCCACTCACGGTTTTTATCTTGTAGCACTAATGTTGAGTTTCTTTCTCTAGAGTGGATCTTACATTAAACAAGAAAGCAGTTGGTTACGGCCGTAATGGTTGTGCCACTACTGCACCGGTCAGGTGCATCTTGCTGGTAATGCAGCAGACAGGATTCATAATTGAGGATTGTCAATGCTGACTCTTCCCCAGCCGACTTCAAAGTACCTTGTAGCACTATGCTAAAATGTAGTGGCCTCATCAGAGTCTTAGCATCTAGTTCTGAGAGGCACCCAACACCCGTGGTGATAGCTGTGTGAGGAGAGGGGACCTCCCTGGCTAACAAATTATAAAGAGGAAGCCGGTTCCTGGCACTTGGAACTTTTACTCAGCAGTCTGATGGCTCCTGGGTTTGTCTTTCTCCCAACTCACATGTGTTTCTTTCTTCCCAGTCCGTCAATCATTATTTTTACTACCTGTCTCGATGCTTTTCTAAGTCTATAAAACATTCAAGGCTAGCATTATGTAATAAAGTTTTGTTCAGAGGATGGGCAAGATCTCTGATGGCCCATTGGCAATCACTTCGCAGTTTCTCTGCCCAGGAGGAAATGCTTGTCTTTGGGAGAACGGTTACACAACAGTCCACTCTAAAGCCAAGGCCTGGCGAAGACTAAGTTCCAAAACACAAATACTTTTTCATCTCTTTACCCTGTTCTTGGAGTGGTATCTAGTCATCCATTTGTTTGAGTCATCCTGTGTGTGGTTCTGATTCTGGAAGCTCAGGGTACAGAAAAACACAGGCACTTAATGACACAGTCATATATACCACATAGTCACATCAGATACCTGGAATGTGCTCCATCTTTGTATGTGCATTTTGCATTGTACTTCTGCAGAGATGTGGATTAGACTCAGGATGGCCTGATGCCTCCAACTTTTTTTTTTTTTTTTTTTTTTTTTTTTAACTCTGGACCGACGCTTACAGGATGCTATACATTGCTGACCTGTCAGCATTTTGAACCTCCCTCTGATCTAAGTTCTGGTTTTGGCATCAGCTGAGTGACTTGACTATCCTGAGCAAGTCTCATGCTGCTCACCTGCAAAACAAAATAATCAGAGCAAGAGCCCACCTTGCCAGCTGTGTGGAGAAGATGATGTAATGCATGAAGACAGCCTGGCCCAGGGCCTGGCACACAGGAAGTGATGGGTAAAACATGTGAGCCGTGACTTCTTTTCTCACGTGAGGAACAAAGCTCCATTTGGTCTTGAACGATAAAGTTCGTGGTAATGAAAGGTTGGTTGGTTTTGCTTTCAGCTTGGGCAGGAATAATTATCGGGGGAAAAAAAAATTTCCCCAGGGAATATGGACCAGGTTTTAAAGAAAACAACTGAAGCTACAGGGAGGACAGCTAGTTGGCTTCTGAGGAGAGAGGACTTGAGAAATGCTGAGCCTTTTTGTCTGCATCAGAGCTCCATTTATCCTAGAGTTTTCATTTAATTATGCATGGAAGGTAGACTCAATGGGAATCTATTTGCATAATAAAAGGGGTGATTGAATTCAGTGCTTTGATGCCTTTACCTTTCTGGATGCCAGGCCCAGTCTCTTTGTCTCCTTTCTAATCGGTTTTTTTTTTTTTTTGGGGGGGGGGGACATTTTTTTTTCTAAAAGGGTAAGCAATGTAGCATAAGAAGATATCAATTCAGGGAGAGGAGGTGCCATGGTAACCAAAGGGGTTAATTTGACTTATGGCTAGGACATCTTTCTTCTTTTACTTTTCCAGTGAAGGGCAATAGCTAAAGACAAAAGTGGCTCAATTCCTAGTTGGCTGGTCTGTCTGTCTGTCTGTCTCATTCCCATTAGGAAGTTTCCTCTAAAAAAGAAAAGTTAAAATATTCTGAAAACATATACATTTTAACAAACAAAACTAGATGTAAACTTAACATTTATAAAATAAACTTGAATTTATTCAGGAATTCCAAGAAAAATACCTGACATTGATTTAAGTTTCAATGTTAGAACCAGTTTGTCAATGCAGACCTCTGGGTAAGTACCTCTCAGAGACTATCATCTTCTCAAGTCCCTGGTACTGTGAACTGAAGTTGGGGATGGGGGGGTGGGGTGCTGACTGGTTTTATGTGTCAATTTGACACAAGCTGAAGTTATCACAGAGAAAGGAGTCTCTCTTGAGGAAATGCCTCCATGAGATCCAGCTGTAAGGCATTTTCTCAATTACTGAACAAGGGAGAGGGCCCATTGTGGTGGTGCCATCCCTGGGCTGGTAGCCCTGGATTCTATAAGGAAGCAAGCCGAGCAAGCCAGGGGAAGCAAGCCAGTAAGCAGCACCCCTTCAGGGCCTCTGCATCAGCTCCTGCCTCCAAGTTCCTGATCTGCTTGAGTTCCAGTCCTGGCTTCCTTTGGTGATGAACAGCAATGTGGAAGTGTAAGATGAATAAACCCTCTCCTCCCCAACTTGCTTCTTGGTTGTGATATTTGTGCAGGAATGCAAACCCTGACTAAGACAGGGAGGAAGAAAAAAAAAAAAAAAAACATCTATATGTTATGGATTCTGCAAGACTGGATGACTGATTAGAACTTTGTCAGTATGGAGAGTTGGAAAGTTAAAAGATCCAGAGCCAAGTTATAATGGTCTATCTTTAGTCCCCTTAGTAGCCAGTCACTGCCCATCTCTGCGTCTAACCTAGTATTCTTCCAACCATCAGTTAAACCTTTAAGATGTGCTAACTTTCCTGATCACTAATTTCCACCAATCTTATGGCTACAAGCTGGTTATCAGATAGCATCTAAAGCATCTCATTGTCTCTGCTTGGCTAGAATCTAGTTGTCCTGTTGCAGTAGCTTTGACCAAAGCTCTGTTGAGGTTTATTAAGGAAAGGCTATTTCCTTCTAGCCTTAAAGCTACCCAGAGTTAATCAATTTGGGTTGTCAATCACCTGGCTAAAATAACCCATCAAGAAGGTGGATTCACCTAATGCCATAAGGTGTTGTCTTTTATGATAAGATGCATATCTTGCAGTTAACAGACAGTTGGGCCTTGTCTTTTAATTCAAAGAGCTAATGTGTGTCCTTTGATGAGGAACACAGCCCTTATTAAGCAATTATTATTGAAAGGTGTATATTATGTGAAGTCATTTTGTTGATTTGCAGTGTTTGATGTCTTTCCTAGTCCTCTGTTGCTTATATGTTGTTCAAGAGTGGTTGATTCCTCTCTGTGCCTCATGAATGTGTTTGCCTTTCTCTTCAGCCCAAGAAATTCCTTCCAGCATCCTCTGGAGAGCTGACTTACTAGGCACAAGATTTTTAAGCTGTCTTTTCTCATAGCAGGTTTTGCTTTCTCCTTCAATTATGACAGATAGTTTGTTGGCTACATTAATCTGAGTTAGCAGTTGCTGTTTTTTAAAAATTGAAAAGTATCACTCCCAGCTCTTGTGGCTTTTGACTTTTCTGTTGAGAAATTTATTGCTGATCTGGGGGGCTGCCTTCACACCTGACTTTGTATTTCTCTCTTGTTGTTTTCAATACTCTTTCTCTGTGCTGTGTATTTAGTGGTTTAGTTACAATGTGGCCAAGGGGAGCTCTTTTCTGGACTTGTCTGTTTGATGTCGTAAATGACTCCTGTGACTGGATTAGCATCCTTTTCCCTCATTTAGGGAATTTTTCTTCTATAATTTTGTTGAAATTATTTCTGAGCCTCTATAATGGAATTCTTCACCCTTTTTATTCCATAATTCTTAAATGTAGTCTTTTAAAAATGCTCCAACATTTGAAAAGTTTTTAGTACTATCTTCAAATTAATTTATGTCTATCCTCGTTGGCATGTTCTAATTCTTCGACCTTGTCTTCAAGCTCAGATATTCCATCTTCTCCCCCAACCATTGCCTTACTGAGGCTTTTCACTGCACATTTTTCAGTATTTCAGCTTGATTTTTCTTTTGTATTTTTGTCTCATTATCGAGTTTCTCTTTCATATTTTGTATTGACTTCTTTATTTCATTAGGGGTTTGTGTCCTTTTGTGACTCATTCAGTATTTTTTTTTTCCTTTTAACTGATGGACCCACCTGACTTCATTTTTAGATTAGAAGCCATCTTGTTACAAGGTCAAAATAAGTACATTTCTATTTATTGTAAAACTTAAATCTGACATGGCCTTAACTTATTCCTGAAGTTTGACATGCTCCCTAGGAATCTGACCACACCCTGAACTCTACTCTGATAAGATATTCTGCCAAGGAATCTTGACAAGTTCTGTTAAATAATCTTATCTATTGTCTGTTTCTGTAATTCACTTGCCAAGTCCTTACCTCACCCAATTCATCTGAAAATCCCCAATCTGATTTTTTTTCCTATGAAAGAGCCCTAAAAAGTTTCCCCACCACTATTCTTTTAAAACCTGCTTCAGGGAGACAGCCCTGTAGAGAAACAAAGCTTGCTTAATTCACTAAAAATGTGTTGGTGGTCTTTACTTTCATTTGGTAGGATTATCATCTGGAGGCCCCAGCAAGATAAAACCCCCAGTCCAACTTCAGGGAACCACCTCCCTGTGGGCCTCTGGGACTGAAGTACCGCTTCCCTTGGGATTTGTCCCTTAATGAAGTTCCAAGGTCCAGGGATGTGCTTTCAGGTCTGAAGACTACTGAGGTGAAAGACCAAGACAAAAAGAAATCAGCAGCCATCTTTCAGAAGAGGCCTCTGTTGGAAAGTCATCACGGTAAGATATCGCCTTCTGTGACATCTGATAGTGGTTCTGGTGAGAACCAGAACTAGTTTGGGGCAGTGAGATGCTTTACAAAGCACACAAACTCCTGTCCTCAGCACTAGCAAGACATCCCACTGCCTGCCTGGCTTTTGGTGACTGGTTCTTGGTTTCCTGTGTCTTTTTCTATGCGTTGTCTCTTCTGTTTCATCATTGTAAGCCTTTCACGGTCTGAGGTTGGGGCGACTAAATGGATGGACAGAATGGGTGATAAGACTAGTAAGCCTGGCACACGCTCAGCTGGGTCTTAAGTAACTTTGACAAAATTTACTCTCCTATAATCAAGCAGGATGTGATTACGCTATCACCACGGATTGCCTCTAATCCTTTTGTGAGCTCAAATGGCCTATATTTGGAATTGAATGTCTCCTGGAAGGCACTTTCAACCCCCAGCTGGTGTGGGCCATAGCCAGTGCCACCAATGCATGGTATTCCTGGCTACTGGAACCAGGTTGGGTATATTCTACCCTGGTCAGAAGAAACATCCAATCTGTTCCTATGGTCTGGAATGGGCAGGGTGACCATGATCTGGTCATGGCAAAGAGGATCCCACAGGAACCCCCCCCCAGATGTGTACCTCCCCCACCCCTCATTCCTTATCCTGCTTCGCCCCCACCTCTCCTGAGCCCATCACCTTCTCTTCCTCCCCTCTCCCCTCAAACTCTCTCTCAATCACCACACTTCTCCTTCTGTCCCAGTGGAGCCACTTACTGCCCTTTTCCCTCTCCATACCCATCAGGGCAGCCCTGATGATGGGCAGCCAGACTCAGTTTTATCCCCCTGACCAATCTGCAGCTTCTGTTCCCATGTCTATCCCTAAAGCAGAAGCAACCCCTGCCCTGTCCTTCCTCTCTGCTAGATTGCTGAAGGCCAATATGTTCTGTTTCCTACAATGGAAAAACCAGAATCCCCTTCTCTGCACAGACCTCAGTTCTCAAATTACCCTAACTGGTTGTCTTCTTTAACCACCTCCCAAACTTGGGATGACAGCCAGCAGAATCTCTGCACCCTCTTTACTACCAAAGAACGAGAGCGGATCCCAGCAGAAGCAGTTAAGGTGCTGCCAGGGTTAGGCTGTGTTGATAATAACCTGTCAATGGTAACAACTGTTCAAGTTCTACCCAAATGGTGACCAAGATGAGACTATGGAATGGAAGAGGGTACAAAGTCACCCAGTGAGTACCACAAGGTTCTACTAGAAAGTCTTAAATGGACATCCCATAAATCTACTGATTATACTAAAGTAGCTGATAGGAAACAAAGTTCAGACAAGTCACCTTCAGTGTTTCTCCCATGCCTCCTGGAGGCACACCATCTATGTACTCATCTATAAGGACCCAGCAACTTAAGGTGATGAACCTGGTCTTTATGGGCCAGTTGGCCCTAGATATACATAAGAAAATCCAAAAAGAGAAATAGGTTTGCAGGGAAGAATAGGTCAGAATTATTGTAGATAACCCAAAACAAGCTTAACAATAGAGACAGAAAAGATCTGCTGATAATGAAAGTAAGTGGAGCCATGGTGGCTGCCCTACATAGGCCTGGCACGTCCAGCTCTGGGCAGGTCACATACAAACGGGGGGGGGGGGGGGGGGGGGAGAGAGAGAGAGAGAGAGAGAGAGAGAGAGAGAGAGAGAGCTCAAACAGATCAATATGCTCAACTGCAAGAAGCAAGAACTTGGGACACTGGAAAAATTAATGCCCCCATTGAAGACAGGCGGGCCCTCCCTGGTCACAGGTGGGCATTCCTTAGGCAAAACCAGTTCTGACTCTGAAAGAATAGGGAGCATGGCTCTTTCAAATTAGGCCCCCAGGATCCTATGGTACTATGGTAACCTTCTAAACTGGGGGATAACTAGTAAACTTTTTGGTAGACACAGGAGCTTCATTTTTGGTTCTACGGAAACCCAAACCCATGAGTCTCCTTGAAAAAAAAAAAAAAAAAGAAGGAAGTGGCAACAAGAGAAACTAAAAGATAAAGTTGGGCTACAAAATAGCCGGTTACCTTAGGAAAAGAAAAGGTGACTCATGACTCATTCTTTCCATTCTTTCGGTGTGATTCCTAAATGTCTCTCTCCCTTGCTAGGGGGAGACCTCCTAAATAAGCTCCAAGCAACTATCTCACTCTTGGGAGAGATACCCAAGCTGCAAATTGGTAACCTGGCCACAGCCCCGAATGTCACCTGCCCCTTAAGTGAGGAATATCTCCTCCTCCTAGGCTCACCAAAAACCCAGGGTACAGGAACTAAAGGAACATTTGATAAAAGACATCCCCACTGTCTGGGCTGAAGAGAATCCCTTGGCCTGGCCAAGCACATATCCCACATTCACAGTATGATCTCGGGGGCCATGCTCATCCAAGCTAAACAGTACCCTGTTAGCTCAGAGGCCAGAGAAGGGATCAGGAGCCACAGCAGATGTCTCAAGGCAGGCATGCTCACCCCAAGCCAGTCAGCCTGGAACATGCCTTTATTACCAGTTTGAAAGCCAGGAGCCCAAGACTAGAGCCCAGTACAGGACATAAGGGAGGTGAACATGCAGAGACTATTCACCCAGTTATTCCCAGTCCCTATGATCTGCCGAGTATACTGTCACTGGAGCATGAGGTCTATACTGTGATGCATTTAAAACATGCACTTCCCCCCCCATTCCTCTGTCAAAACTAAGTCATCCTATCTTTGGCTTTGAATGAGTCAGCCCTGAACTGAGGAGGTCTGGACAACTGACCTGGACCTGGTACCCTCCAGGCTCAACGATTCCTCTACCATCTTAGTTGAGGCCCTTAACCAGGATTTAAGTTGTCTCCATAGTGAGTACTTAGAAGTTACCTTACTCTGTTTTGTGGTTGATTTATTATTGACTGCCAAGATAAGGAGGACTGTTTAGAGGTTACTCAAGGACTCTTAAGGATACTGGCTCAATTAGGCTATTGGGTCTCCAAAGGGAAAGCTCAGATTTGTACACCTCAGATTAGGGAATGAATTAAAGAAAGGGAAAAGGCTATTGTAAAAAGCCCTCTTGGAAGCATAACGAGAGTCCCTACCCTGTAGAATTTGACCATACCCTGAACTCTACCCTAATAAGATGTTCTGCCAAGGAATCTTGCCTTGTTCTGCCAAGATGTTCCGTCAAATAATTTTATCTGTTGTCTGTTTCTGTAATTCAATTGCCAAGTCCTTACTTTATCAAATTCCTCTGTAAATCCCTAGCCTGCCCCCCCCCTCCTTTTTTCCCTATAAAAGGGACCTAAGAAGTTTCCTCTCCACTGTTCTCTCAAATCCTGCTTTAGGGACACAGCTATGTACTTAAGTAAAGCTTGTCCAATTCACCACAAAATGGGTGACATGCTGACCTCATGGGGCATCACGCAGCCGCTAGAAGCTTGATAGACACCCTCACCTTTCCTGAGTGACAGGCAGAGCTGAATGAAGCCTTGTGAGCATCAAGTCTACTGGGTGGTGAGCAGGGCTGGAGCACCCTGGGCACACAGTCTTCAGTGAGGTGACAGGAAAGGCTTGAGTCACAGACACACTAGCCTGATTGGCCTCCACAGATCCACAGTCTCCACTGGGGCAGTGGGTGAGGCTCCTCTCTAGTTCTTTGTCCATTCGGTCAGCTAGCTAGAACAAGACATCAAAATTGAGTGGCTTATACACAACAGAAACTTGTTCCCAGTTCTGGGCACTGGAGATTTTGTGTAGCTTTGGGGTTCCTTGATCTGTAAGTTTCGACATTATCACACACGGTGGAAGCCACATTTTTGTCGTGGCTGTTTGCTTACCCAGAACTGTTGTGCTTGAACCAAGTCTTCATGTTTAAAAGGAACACATTTTCATTGCCCTCATGAAGAATGAGTTTCCCATTATTCAGTATGATTTCCACGGGAAATCAAGTTTTGAGATGGACAGAGCCTCATTTTAAATCTTCTAAAGGAAACTTCATCGGGGTGAGAAAAGGTGGTGACTGTATTTTAAAATACAAACTTCTAGAGCCCAAAACAATAAAATGTCTTACTTCGAAAAGGTAAAACATATTAGCTAGGGCTGACCAGTTGGAATCCTGTAATGATATTTATTGATACTAAAATTATTAGGGTATAAAGAATTTTAGGTTAGGAAATCCTATGATAAACTCAGATTTCTGTCTCCTCAAAATGATTTCAACTATTAACATTTATTAGGGACACCCCAAGATTTGGTGTTGACTCTTTTATTCAAATTATACAGAAATATTTAGTAATGGGCTGGAGAGATGTCTCAGTGGTTAAGAGTACTGGCTCCTCTTCCAGAGGTCCTGAGTTCAATTCCCAGAAACCACATGGTGGCTCACAACCATCTGTAATGGGATCCCATGCCTTCTTCTAGTGTGTCTGAAGACAGTTACAATGTACTCATAAAATAATAAATAATTCTTAAAAAAAATAATTAGTAACAACATGGCACAGGAGGCTGGCTGTACCACCAAGTCATAGTTGGAGTTCTGCACAAAAACAACAGAAACAAGAGTGAACGTACTTATTTTCTGTCGTGTGCCCTCCCATGAGGATGGAGAACTCTGAACACTACCCTAAAATGAGGAGAGATTCTTACACCAGGAAGCTCTGACATAGCATGGCCAGGACACAAAGTCTGCGAACACTGTCAATCGAACTGCAGCCAGAGAGAGCCTCCATATGTGTGTATTTCATGCTTTTGCTGTGAACTACAACCTAACATGGTCAGTAGCAAACTAAAGTGTTGGCAGTTTGCTTTCATAGTGAATCTCAGCTCATCTCGCTAGCCGAGCTTGAGACCTATATGGCTAACAGTTAAGATGGAATCCGACTAATTAAGACAGGTACTACCCAGACAGTGAGTCACCTACTTCCATTTCTATCCATCTCTTTCCTTTTTCTGTCTGTAAATTTTACCCAGACACAAGGAAAATTCAGACCCTTTATTAGTCTACTGTGGGTCTTAGGGCTGGCCAGCTGTTCTATATTCAATATTCTTTTTACAAATTTGTCTTCTCACTTATACTTAAAATTTGTTGGCCTTCAGACTTCTTGAAGACGCAAAGGGAGTGAGCAGTGCTATTTGGGGCACTGCCATTGAGTATTTGGTTACTTTCAGCCAAAAGCATTTGGGTGAAATGTGTCCTGTTTTACAGACTAGGAGAAGAACTCTCTAGCTAGGGAAACAACCGAAGAGTCACCTCTCTCCCTTGGTGTACTCTCTCAACTGGCATGCCTTCCCCCAGTGCTCCCACATTTATTACAAGGACAGCCTTGGCTCACTCTTAGCCCCTCTTCCAGGACCCCTTTGATTCTGTTAACCATGGGAGCACTCCTGTCCATATTCATTAGGTTACTGTGAAAGCCAGCATCCGCAGTTCATGCAGTTGGGTAGAGGGACAGGGGTCATTTAGGATGCACAGAGAATGAAGAGCTGCTCCCAAATCAGAAGGGGCGGGGGGGGGGGGAGGGAGAAGAGAGGAGACTGCCTGGAGGTAGAGGGATACTTAGTTGCATTTCGAATGGTATTACTTTCCATGTTGCAATTAAGCTCAATTGTTAAAGTATTCACTGTTATTCTGTTTCCTGCTGCATGTGTGCCAAAGCTACAGCTCATTCTACTGCCTCCTTTAGGTCCTAAGAGACAGCCTGGGCCCTGAAGACTCGGGTTTGCGGGAGAGGCTGGGATGCTTCTATGCTTCCTTAGAGACCATAGCAGAGAGGTGCTGAGGCTGCTGTGGACCCAGTTCTGTCTGGTTGGCCGAGTGAGCAGCAGGAACTACTTCGTCTCCATGACGTCAATACTACCCCATACATGGAGGCTTCAAGACAAGAAGCTCCAAGGTAGCAAAGACTCCCTACTCAGCTGTGACCATCTCTCTGTGCCCCAGGAATTGGGAGAGACGGGGAGGACACGGGCTGCTTATATCTTCATGAAGCTGCTTGGAAGAGGATAAAGGAGAGGGGAGGGGGAGAGACCATGCTGTTTGAGGTAAGCTGGCTTGGAGGTCAGCCACACGGCCGGCCGAGAGAGGAGCCTTAGAGAAAAAGTAAGAAACTCACAGTATCTCAGGGTCTGGCCTGTATCTGAAAGAGACAGGAGGGGAGATGCAGGGGAGATAACAAATGGCACCTTTCAGAGCCAGGATTCAGAAGGCAGGCAGACCCAACAGAGCATCACAGTATCTCGTAGGGACTGTGCTAGAGAAAAGTCAAAGTCCAGAATCTCATTCGAGAAATAATTAATCCTCCTATCTCTTTAGCAAGGATTAAGGTGGTCCCACCTTCCTATTGGTGGTCCCACATTCTCCCGAGGCATAGTTCCATGAGCAAGGGCTTCATTACAGCCCAACTAACTCTGCAAGGGTACAGGTAGCATGGAAAGTTAGGTCCTTCCAGGTCAGAGATCTCATCTTCCCGACCAGAAGAACTGGTCTCCATTAATGGGCCTTCTCTAGTGTTAAAACTATAAAATTATTTTCAAAATGGGGATGAATCTTTGTGATCTTAGATTAAGCAATATTTTTGGACATATGACAACAAAGGACAAGGACAGACTCACTCTTTGAAAGGCACCTGGGAGAACTGAAACATCTCTTCACCTGGACCCTGAACCCGTAGGTTAAAGCAACTTTCTTCCTAAGAGTCAAGGGAGTATCCATCAGAAGGGGAGTGGCGATCAAGACCATGTTTCCAGCACAAAGCATCCTGGGAGCTGCCAGCTGGCCCTGTCCACACACTTAGTCTCTGCCCCACTGTACAGTAGACAACAGTTGCCTGCAATGTAGCCAGAGCTACTCCCATAAGTATCAGCGGCATGGGGTCTCAGCTCCACGAGGGCAAGGAGAACAAAGTCGAAGAACACGGTTTCGACCGCCCACTGAATATGACTGAACGGCAGACTTCTGGAATCAGCTTCAGAGAGGCGGCTCGATTTTAGTCCAGGGGTGAGGGCAGCAGCTAGGTTATTTCTGATTGGTGTTCACTGTATGCTTCATTTGCATTAGGCAGCACTGTCCTATCATCTGAGTGGGAGCACAGCATCTAATTATCATACAGGCTGCAGAGGCAGAGCATTTGCATGCAACCATGTCAAAGGTTATACTTGGAAAAACTGGGCATCCATGCTCAGGGACATCTTCCAAATAAGGTCAGGTAGAGAGCAGGAAGTCCCGCTAGGGCAAGGGAGTCCTCCATTTGGCACTGAACTTGGAGAGCTGTCTGAATATGGTAGACTGCAGCCTTCAGTGGCAGGGCCCTCGAACATTCCATGGCTCACACGGTCCTGGCTCGAGCTCCCTGTACCCACTTCCTCTCATTTCTTACTGGGACACACCGGGTTTCTTTATAGTGTTTAAGGTTCTGAGCTGGCTCCCATATTGGGGTCTTTTGTTTGTTGTTCCTGTGGGTACCGTGGGTGGCTCCTCTGTAGTCTGTCCCTGGCTGCTGGCAGAAGGGACAGTCGTCCTCACAGCCCTGGCGAGGTCTTGCTTGCCCGTGTGTTTCCACCGCATTTGCTTCTCCCCACTTCTTCAGAGGAAGCTCCTGAAAACAAAACTCTGGCATGAGGATTGGCACACAGTAGGGAGGATTAGCACACAGTAGGGAAGATTAGCACACAGTAGGGAAGATTAGCACACAGTAGGGTCTCAGTAATGCATGTCCAGTGAAGAAATGTACACCTGCTACCTATCATGGATGGCTTTTGTTGTCAAATTGTCTCGCCTCTCCAAGTGATTTGTTGACATTCTGCCAAACCCACCACCTCTGTCCCTGAACAATATTCTCTGAAGATGCCTTAGTCAGTGTCCTGTTGCTGTGAAAAGACACCATGGCCAAGGCAACTCTTACAAAGGAAAGCATTGAACTGGGCCTGGCTTACAGTTCAGAAGTTTAATCCATTCTCATCACAGCAGGAAGCACGGTGGCACACAGGCAGAGATGGTGCTGGAGATGTAGCTGAGAATTCTAAATCCAGATCATCAGGAAACAGGAAGAAAGAGTGGCAATGGGACTGGCTTGGGCTTCTGAAACTCCAAAGCCCACCCCTAGTGACACACTCCTAATAAGCCACTCCTTGGTGAGCAAGATTTCAAATCTATGAGTCTATGGGACCATTTCTTTTCAAACCACCACATTCCATTGATTGACCATCTTGTGGCTTGATTGGTACTGGTCTTCATTGTTGAGATTTGATGTGCCCCAGTTGATCCAATCTGTTCCTAGGTTGGCAGGGCAGGGTGTCAAGGACTTAATTGTCAATAAAACCCTTTAAAGCCAAATTTGAGCAACAAGAGATACTGGAATGACTAGCTTTTAGGCCAAGCCCACCTGGATTCCTTTCATCAATTTAATGATTTCAGCCCTGTGGGTGATGTCCTAGAATCTTTTCTTAGAACTTGTGCTTCTGCAGAATGTTAGCTGACAGCGGATCCAAAGTTTTACAAAAACACAACCAACTAGAGCAAATATTTAAAGAGATGGAGTTTGAAAGTTAAGTACTTGCTACAGATTTATTCTTCAGGTATGGAGGAATTTAACTATTAGGAGACATAGCTAGGGATTTGCAGTGGTGGAGGTGGGGGTTGGAGGGGGGAGTCTAGCTGACTAAAGAGAGAGTCGTCATAGTAGTATTAGGAAGATATGAACGTAGCTTGGGGAGGCTTATCACACTAACAGTTTTAGCTTAGAGGAAATCAGCTTAGTAAAGCACTCTCCAAAATTTCAAGAGGTTTATGTTCTCTACCAAAACCACGACTGTATTTACACAGAAAGGAACTGGCAACAACAAACATCACCCCACAGAACCGCACACACCATCTTTACACAGTAATGATCAGGTTTTACATTTAAAGCAAGATTTAGAGTCTTGGACCAGGTAGACGTAATAGGACTACGATACAGACACAGATCAAATCTTTAGACACTTTTCAATTTGAGAGACCAGTGCTAATGACGATCTCATTCTCTGATGTTCAAGTGTGTGGTATATGCATACAGTAGCAAAGCATTAATTTAGTCAAGGCAAACGGACAGTGTCCAGGTGTGCTGTGAGAATCCAGACCAGATGAGGCCACAGTACCCCCAGTAGCCACGCCCCTCCCATACCCACAAGCCTCTTACAGAGACACTGTCTGTGGATCTCCAGCTGACAGACTTCAGGTAGAAGGGTTTAGTGGCCGATCACTGTGCCTGCCTTCTGCCTGAGGATCAGACACCCTGGCTGCAGGTTCCCACTGTGAAATGCCTCTTCTTCTTCTTCTTCTTCTTCTTCTTCTTCTTCTTCTTCTTCTTCTTCTTCTTCTTCTTCTTCCTCCTCCTCCTCCTCCTCTTCCTCCTCCTCTTAGATCTACAAGGATTCATGCCTCTCATGTACCTGGTTCTCCTGAGGGCCCCACCATATTGTCCATTTCTGACTCTGACACCTGGATTTTTCTGAGTCCTTGTGCTGCTGTTGTCTGTCTGCCTGTCTGCCCAGGCTGTTAGTAACTCTTCTAATATATTTCTTGCTCCCAACAATCTGCCTCAGTTTCCCCTTGAGCCTCACATCTGAGTACTTTCAGTCAGGTCTTAACTAGCAGAACTATCTAATTTTTTTTTTCCTGAATGACACTAGAAATGGCCGAAGAATTTCATTGGACATTTTACACATTCAAAATCCAGACATAATGTATCCTGTTTAAGCAAGAGTGTTTATTAACCACCTTACATGTATTAAGAATATGCATTGGTAAACTTTTAAAAAGTGTATGTGAGTGTTTTGCTTACTTGTATTATATATGCCACATGTATGCAATGCCTGCAGAGGTCAGAAGGGGGCACCTGATCCCCTGTAACTGCAGTTACACATGATTGTGAGGAACTATGTAGGTGCTGGGAACTGAACCTGGGTCCTTTGGAAGTGCAGCCAGAGCTCTTAACAATCTCTCCAGGACCTCTCGTGGCCTTCTTCCTATTGCACACAAAGACAGCTTGCCTTAGTCCTGGAGCCATCTCTCCAGTCCTTTGAAAACTTTTACATGTATGTAAAGTTTAGATATACAGCTGTTCAAATTTGCTGGTCACACACTCACACACTCACACACACACACACACCTACAGAAAAATCATCTTAAAACAGTTGATTATAAAATGGCCATTTAAAAGACCTTAATATAAGCCGGCATGGAAGCGATCCCTGACTTTGCTAAGACATGGCTTCCTGGGTAGCAAAAACCAGTCAAGAACATAAACAGCGTAATAAAATATACACTGGATAACTATGTGATACATACATACACCAACTCGAATATTAAATTATCCAGTCTTGTAGTGTTATTTATAACAAAATGTATTGTTATACAATACATAGTGATACACTATGTATTAGCATTAATTCTAATGCTAATATATTAGAATTATTAATAGCATTAGAATTAATCTTAACACAGCTTTACTATCCAATAATACAATTATTCCCTCCCAACACTGACAAAATATATGTGTGTTTTATATGAGACAGAGCCCAGAAACCATACAAAAAAAAGCACCTTATGTAGAAAGAAATGTTTTAAATTTGCCTAACAAAAATTAGAAATTTCCTGAGTACTTTAACAATTTAATCACTCTAAGTGAAATACATTAGTTATCTATCTTTGGGGTAAGATGTAACAACATGGCCTTTTTCCTACTGCACACAAAGACAGCTTGCCTTAGTCCTAAAGGATGGTAGGTTTTGCATCTTTAGAATTCCAAGCATGAAAAGAAAATAAACCTAAAAGATGTTTGGCTGTACATAAGCCATCATTTCATGTGCACAGCAGCATGTGTATACCCATCCCACATTTGTCACTTGCATATTGAGAATATTCATTTTATATATATGTGTGTGTGTGTGTGTGTGTGTGTGTGTGTGTGTGTGTGTGTGATTTTTAAGAACTATCTTAACCTGAAAATCCTACAGGAAGATTTTTTTCTGCAAGGACAGATTAACTTTGTCCTCATGCTGCTTTAGATACAAAATGACACAAAAAGTAATTACATTAATGCAAAGTGTACTTTTGGATAAATCACCATGAGTTTACAAAAGACTGGTCACTTAGAAGTCTCCCTAGGAGACGCCGTGATAATGCTCACTTACTGTTATCCATGGCTACACAAATCACAGTCAAGTTCTTGTAAGCACCTTGTTTCTCTGTGTCGCTAGTGATTCATCAGAACTTAGGGCTTCAGAAAAGCCCCAAAGAAAAAGACACTTTTTCAGCCTTCCTGGTCAGATGGCAGATGCCCTGATCCTCAATAGAAATCTAAATTCTAAATATCCTCCCCATTGACAAGGCCTGTCATACAAATGGTGTAGTAGCTCAAACTATCCAACAGGAACATACGGCTTAGAACTCCAAGGTGCACAGAGGTTCAGACTTTTGAGGAGTTCAAACACTCATTTCTGTTCACTAAATTAAGACAAAAGGCAGCTGGTTGGCTATACGGGGAAGAAAAGTCATCAATAAGATGACTCCAGCTGCTGTTCCAGTCATCTCATTGGAGGTCAACTGTAAGTGGATGTCACCCCAAATGTGTCATTATCTGTAGGATGCCTGTTACCAGAGCCTGGGCCATGGTATCCCTAATGGGTTAGACTTAGCATCTTCCCACAATAAGCCAGTTAAAAAGACCAAATACTCAAAAGCAGAGAAAGGAAGTGTATCCAAGTGACCACATCAGGAAGTAGGAAAGGTACACTGAGCCCCAAGTTTGTCTTCCAGGGTCCTGACATCCTGACATGGGGTTTAGGTTTAAGCAGAGGTCAGAGGCATGCATAACTAAGCAGTCCTGGTCAAAGTGTGGTCCCACTGATGACTGACTAACCCACTGTTGCATCAACTCCTGCCTCTTCTGCAAATGCTCTGACTTGGTATGAGAACTGCATGGCCCCTTTCCTGGAGACAAGCTCCCTACTTGCCTGGCATCATGGCCAACTCTTCCTTCCCCATCGTGAGATGCTTGGGAAATTCCAGTTTCTTCAGTTTCATTGTCTAAGTAGTCTGATAGGTGGTGTGCATGTGTGTGTATTTGTGTGAGTGTGTGAAAGAGTGAGTGTGTGAGAGAGTGAGTGTGTGTGAGAGTGTGTGATTGTGTGATTGTGTGCATGTGTGCGAGTGTGCGAGTGTGTAGATGTATAAGTGTTTGAGAGAGTATGTGTAAGTGTGTGAGTATCTCCTTAGGATATCTTCACTTTTCATAACAGGTTAAGGACCTTTTGTGAGGATCTGGTGAGCTGAGACCTATAAGACTAAATGATGACTTTTGTGTCATGAAGTATCCAGGTGAGCACAGGAGAAGGTTCAGATTTGGGGGAAAGGCTTGGATATGAGCCTACCAGAGGAAGTGTTAGATTTAGGTCATGTGACCAAAGATAACCAAGTAGTGCACTGACCACCTGAGGATATAATGTTCATTGCAAGTCATAAGCTCTTTGTTGTCAAAATAAGCCATACCTGCACACCTACATGATTACTTCCGAATCCTTCCAAAGCTATGGAGAGCTATCCTAGAGACCATGACTCAGGGGCCCCCCACTCCCCAGTCACTCAAAAGTGGATCTTCTCTGCAAACCACTTTCAGGAGCTTGTTCAACTTGTTCTGTACTTCCCCTGAGAACACCTACACTCTTGCGTCATCCCCCTCCCCACATCCTGCCTCTATGTGTATATAACCCCTGTGTGAAAAAATAAAAATAAAGGTTTGATCAGACTATAGACAAGACGTCACTCTTTGTGCCCCCTGTCCTCCAGTTCTCTCTTCCAGGTCTTCTGATCCCAGTTCAATGCCTCCTGGGATTGGGGCAATGAGCTTTCATAATTACACTAAAAAGAGAAATAGGCTTGGGGACAAATTTGTGTTCAAGGGAAAATATTCAGGTTCAAGGATGAAGCCACAGGTGTGCACTGTGATAAGGCAAGACCATGTGAAAACTGTTGCTTTGAACTTATAATGAACTTACAGTATGAAACACTGCTTTGAACTTGTAGTTGATACCTTTCTGTAACTCCCCCCCTTTTTTGTATCATTTTATTTATGAGGTAACTCTTACATGGAGAACTTTTTTGTCTAAAAGCTATAAAAAAGCTGAAAGCAATAAAGAAAGATGATGTGAGCATTTTTCACTTCACTTGGTGTGTGTGTGTGTTGTCTGTGTGTGTCACTTCTTTCCTTTCCTTTCCTTTCTTTTCTCTCTGATTCAAAAAGAGTTAATGAGCTCCAAACCTCTTGCCTGGCCAGTGAGGGGCTCCTGGCTGACTAGCCAGGGAAAGAAGCACTAGCAATAAATCCGTTGCCTAATTCCCCACTGCATGTGTTAATTGCCAGAAATCAGAGCTTATTTAAGCACAAATAATAAAAGAATTATAAAACAAGAGATTAGCACTTATTTAAGCACAAAGAGTTAAGTTTTCAGTGCTTATTTAAGCACAGAACAGTAGTAAAGAGTTAAGTTCTCAGTGCTTAATAAAGCACAAAGAGTTAAAGAGAAAAGAAGATAGTGGTTTTCAGCCACAGAATAAGCAAGAGTGTTAAGTTTCCAGAGGCCACCAGATTCTAGCCCTCAGCACAGTTAAAGAGAGTTACAAGACTGGAGATCAGAAGTCTTTTGGCTTTTGTGCAACTCTGTGTTACACTTTAGCTCCAGACCCCAAAAGGCCAGCTCGGCCCCAGCAGTAAACCCAGAGTGACACAGAGAATAAGCATGGACCCTGTGCAAGGAAGATATGCAAACTCTTGAAACATTTTATATTTTTAAATGGGAAAGGTTTTTTAAGAATGAAAAAGTGGGAGGAATTGGAGGAGGGAAAACCATAATCAGAATGTAGTGTATGAAAAAATATCTATTTTGAACTTCAGCCTGTTGCCATGCTGCACGGGTGGGGTGGAGGACACTCAGAGGCCCAGGTGCCACTAAGATGAGCAAGTTAGTGGAGAGATGGGAGAAAGTGAGAAGCAGAGCAATGTGTGCACAATGAAGAGAGGGTATTGAGGAACCCCCGGATGTGAGCAGCCTGCACTGCCATCTGAGGCCACAGTGAGGTCCTAGCTCGTGCTGCTGCCAAGGACCATATCTAGGTCCATGGCCCTGAAGCAGTGAGGGTCTATGTAGATGTCCATGGCCCATGTTACCACCAAGGGCCACGCTGATTGTCTTACGGTTTTACTGCTGTGGTCAGACACCATAACCAAGGTAAGTCTTATAAGGACAACATTTAATTGGGGCTGGCTTACAGGTTCAGAGGTTCAGTCCATTATCATCAAGGCAGGAACATGGCAACATCCAGGCAGGCATGGTGCAGGCAGAGCTGAGAGTTCTACATCTTCATCTGGAGGCTGCTAGTGGAAGATTGGCTTCCAGGCAGCTAGGATGACACTCATAGTGACACACCTACTCCAACAAGGCCACACCTACTCCAACAGGACCACATCGAATAGTCCCACTCCCTGGGCCAAGCATATGCAAGCCATCACACTGATGTCCCTGGTCTGGGCTATGTTGATGTCCAAGGATTACACAGAGCTGGCCCCACCCCTCGCCTGGGCAGTGCTGTAGAACTGGCCTTGATAGCATGGGTGTGGGAGAGCTGGCAGGCTGACCAACTCAGCTGCCATCAGCTACCATCCAGGCCCAGATCCAGGGCTTTGGGGTGACCCACCCAATCACTTACCCCATCTGTGAACCACTGTGTGTGAAGGGGCCAGTCCTGCAGATCCAAAGCTGCAGGATCTTCATGACGTAGGGCAACAACAGGATATGGGAGAGGACGAGCCCCAGTGAGGTTCCAGTATTGATAGAGTAGCAGAAGCCAGGGGCCTGGCACCAGACTCAGGACAAATTGTAATGAGCATTTGCAAGTAAACCTGTTTGGGCCGAAGGGTGATTGTATGACACACTGTGACACAGCGCAGAGTCCACAGAGACTTCTGTTGTTTGTTTGTTTTCTTTGTCTTTTGGGTTTTTTGTTTTTTGTTTGTTTTTTGGTTTTTGTTTTTGTTTTTTGTTTTTTTGCAGTGGGAGAGGTTTTAAGGATGGAGGGTGAATATGGAGGGAGGGGGAGATGAGACATGATTAGGGTACTTGATATAAAATCCACAAAGAATCAATAAAAAGGTTTTTGTTTTTTTTTAAGGAAAAAAAATCTATTTTCAATTAAAAAAAAAAACGTAAAAAGCACAAACCACAGGGGAATGAGTTGATTTGATTAAAACCCAAAGCCGCTAAGTGAAGGTGGTCAATGACAAAGTGCAGTGAGCAGCCGAAGGTGGGGGCAGGGTTTTATGGACACTGGAGGATATTGTAAAGGAGCCGTAGAAATCAGGTATAGAAAGGCTGTCAACCTGAATAGTAAACGGATAGTCTCTGAAAACTGAACTGGCCAGGAAGGCACGTGCACGGGAAATCCAAGAGGGCATAGCCACAGGGCAATGGTTTGTAAAGGGGACTTGCAAAGGGTCACATAGAGCAGACATCCTTAGTTGAGCGCATCACTTACAGGTGGTGACAGGACCCTCAGGCAGGCAGCTGCTGTGTAGCTGCCCGCAGCCACAAGTCAACTGGGTTCACCTAAAAGGGGGGCTGGGAATGAAAGGGGACGGAGGGCGAGAAGAGATGAAGCCAAGACAAAGTTCTCTGATCAAGGCTCAAAGCTTTAATGTTCAGCTCTCAATTTAAAGGGGAAGACCCAACCCACAACCCCTCCTGGTTTCAGATGGGTGGGATAATCCACAGTCCGTTCCAGGTCACGGCCAGAGATGTCTCAAGGCAAGCACAGGGACAGTTCTGCTTCTGTGTTCTGGGCAGCCAAGGTGGGTAACTCCACCTAGATCCTATCACTTGGTCTTGTTGTGGTAAACAAGGTCTCTCAGGCCTGCTCATGGTGGGGGGAAGGGTACACTGCTGGACATCTGTCCTTGCAGAAGCATTTTCTCCACCAGGCTGTAGTGGTCTCTGCTCGGCTCTGGCCACATAGCTAGTTACTGTTCTTATCATCGAGTGAATGTATGTGGAATCCCCTGTGAAAAACAACTCAGGAGTTGTTTCTTTGGGTATTTTTATTACAGTTTGACAGACATGATTCCGCTTGAATTCTGGCAAACATTCCCCGGACAAATAGCCAAATGAAGACTCTGCAAAAGTAACAAGAAACTCACCGGAGAAGAAACAGCAAGATCTCCCCCAAAACAAACGAACAAAAGACAAACCACAAATGAACAACAACAACAACAAAATACCAGTCACCACCATTACTGGTAGAGAGCAAATGAAAGCGAGATTCTTTATCTCAGTCGATGTTTCACAGAGCTGTTATGTCTGGCCACATGTGGGCCCTAGGAAGACGTAGAGCATCAAGAGCTGGTGGACAAAGAGAATGTGAATGGGCTCTATTGCAAATCTCTCCATCACAGGGAAATCTTGAGCAACTGTATCGGATAAAGGACTTGACAGGTTCTAGAGGAGTTCTTGGGGACACCTTCAAACTAGAAAGTAGCTCAGCTGCCCATCAACTGTGCAACGCCTGGGTCAACAAACTCTGACAAGGGCCAAGAGTTTGTACAGTTGTCACCCACATGGGGACTGACTCCAGGACCCCCAGCAGATGTCAAGACTGGAGGATGCAGTTCCCTTATCTAAAATGGAATACCGTCTGCACATAGCTGTGTGCCTCCACCTGTAGACTTTGAGCCATCTCTGGATTCTTTAGGCTATCTAATGCAATGCAAATGATGGATCAGCGCTTTATCCTGCATTGTTCCGGAGATAATGGTAAGGAAAGAGATTCTGTGTTCAGCACAGATGGCTTTCCTCCCTGAATTTCTTGGTCAGCAGTTGATCAAGTCCTCAGCTGCGGGACTCACAGGCACAGAGGAACAGGTATGCTCGGGCATTGTGCCCCTACTGTGATTACTCATTCCACCTTGAGGCAAGGGAAGCTACCATAGAGAAAATAAGAACAATCTCTTGCCAGGCATCTTTATTATAGTGACGCTGTTTTAAGCCCTGTGTGACAATCCCTGACACATGTTCATGAAGGCCAGGGAAGATGAGGCAACCTAGAAGCCCACCTACTTCCTGAAGATCATCCAACTTTTAGATGATTATCCAAAACGCTACACTGTGGGAGCAGACAATGTGGACTCTAAGCAGGCCAACAGATTGGCATGTTCCTGCCAGGAAAGGCTGTGGTACTGATGAGAAAGAACCCCAGAATGCACACGGCTATCCAGAGGCATCTATAAACTTCCTAGCTCTGGAGAAACTGCTGAAATCAGGGACATGCTGTTGGTCAATAAAGTGCAGGCTGCCATCCCCCCATGGGGGGTTACTGTGCCAGCTCCGAATACTGGGGTGGAAGAAGACCTCTTTGTCCCAGGTCTTTAGGTATCACCACTAAAATCTCCAGAGGCACCAGTGGCATTCTGAGCAATGTGAGGGGATGACAGAGGCACAGTGAGAGCCAGCGAAGCCACACTACAGAACACACTGAACAGATCCGCCTCCTCCTTTGGGCTGATTAACCAGCAGGTGTTAGACAGTAGCAGCCTCTAAAGCCTGGAAGAGCGTGACATCACAGAACAAACTCCGCACTCTGGATTCCTGGAGGGTGTCCAAACTGCTGCCAGTCAGTGTTTGTCTGCAGATGGTTACCCACAACTCTTACCTCAGTGCCACAGTCGGTCATCAGTGGGTACTTGCAGATCCTGGCTTTGTCTGTGGAGACTGAGGATACCTTGAAGCTCACTGAAAAGGTCAAGGCCTTCGTGCCTGATCCATTTGCACTCTTGGCTGCTGCCCACAAGGCGGCCACTACCACTGATGCTCCTGTAGCTCCTGCAGCCCCAGGCAGGGCTGAAGCCAAGGAAGGGTGGGGGTGGTCAGATGAGGCTGTGGGATTTGGTCTCTGACTAATTCCCTCAAGGCAACAAACTCAGCCAGCTTAGCCTGAGAAACATGGCAATAATAGCTAACTTCTCAGAAAAGGAGGAGGAGGAGGAAGGGGGTAGGGGGAACAGCCATGGGCTGTGTTCTAATAAAACTCAATTTTTTAAAGTAGTATATCAACATACATGGAAAATGTTACAGGACAATAGACGAATATTGTGTACATATTTTAGAGCAGAGGAAGGTCAAAGACAAGCTGATATATTCCCTTGAGTTGATTTATAGGCACTCCCAAGCCATGCATGCTAAGCCACATTGTTCTGGGGCATCAGGCGCCCCCTCTCTTTAGCAGAGTGCAGAGAGCTGCCTTATTAAAGGCCAGCCAAAAAGATCCTGATAGACTGGACCCTATTTGATTTGCTGGTCTGGGAGTTGGTACCCAGGATGCTCTGTGGAACATTGTTCACCAAAATACGGATGTGTGCCACACGCAATGTATACATTCCTGAATATGGACTAAATTTCACACAAGAAAACTTGTACAAAAATAGGAAACCTTCAGCAGGCTGTGGCACACACACCATTAACCCCAGCTCTCAGGAGGCAGAGGCAAGGTGGATCTTTGTGAGTTAGAGGCCAACCTGATCTCAAGTTCATGAGCAAGCCACGAGGAACGAGCCAGTAAGTGGTATTCTTCCATGGCCTCTTCAGTTCCTGACTTCCTCAGCGACAGAGTGTGACCTGAGAATTGGAGGCTGAAGTAAACCCTTTCCTTAGTTATTTTTGATCATGTGACAAACATATCACAGCCACAGAAACCTAGCAAAGACACCAGGTAACTTACAGTCTAAACACACCAATTGGTTCTGGGGTAAGGACCTAGATTCTGATCTGTAGTAACATAGACATGGGACTGTAGGGTCTCTGCATACCTAAAGGTCTTTGTCTTATCTTTAGTAACTTAATGACAAAGGTGCAGGGTCTTCACATAGCTAAGGACTGAGAAGCTGAATTCCCAGGGCCCAGGAAGTGGTCACTTGCTAGGTAAGGTGCAGAACACTCAAGAGCTTCTCCAAAGGAAATGGGGCTTGCTGAAGGAGTGTAAGTGACAGAATGCTGCTGGAGCAATGGCTTAGGGGCAGAAGACAAGGGTGGGAGCATCAGAGGGGTCTGGCTATCAACTGACATTTAGACAGCCAGAGCTACACAGAGAAACCTTGTCTCAAAACCAAAACAAAAGAAAAAAGAAAAGAAAGAAACAAACAAAGAAACAAAGGAAGGAAGGAACTTCTCTTGCACCCCTCAGAGTTCTTTGAGAACCAAGAAAGCCAGAAAGGAAAAGTGGAGTTGTGTCTAGGGGGAAGGAGTGGCCTGGGGGCAGGAGGAAGAGAAAGCTTTCAGCTTACAGCTTTGTCTGATTTCACAGGGACGCTTAGGTTAAACTTTCATCTGGTGTCTGAGCTGGAAGCCATCAGCTAGTGGCAGCTAGTGGCAACCTCCTTGGATTCCTCTGACCCCAGTCTGCAGATGGCAGAGTCTAGAGGGTTGCTTTCCTAGTTACAAAGCTTCCAAATCTCACGGCAGACGCTCCAGTGTGCACAGGCATCGCCGCTAATGTTGAACATGGTGTGCTCGTGTTTCTGCAAGTACAGCTACATGTGCACAGCATCCCCAACAGGCCTGAGACGATCTTCAAGACTATGTATGGTGCTGACAGACTTCTGAAGAGCCCAAGACAGGTCCCGACCTTCAGTGCAGCATTTCTGCATCCAAGATTGTTTTCTGGTGATGCTATCAGAGATAGGAAATAAGTTTTCCCAGAAAATGAGTCACTGATAAGTGATCAACCCCTAGTGACAACTTGGAAACTACTGAAGGTTCGAAAAATAGCAAATGATTAAATACAACAATCCCAGACACACAATGAAATGTCTTATGGTCATTAAAATTCTATTTAGGGAGGCTGCTAATTACACAGGGAGAGTGGTAATCACCCAAAGGGGAAGAGGGTACAGAATGGAAATTACAGGCTGATTCCAGTGCAGTGAAGCCTGACGTGGCACAGGGTGGAGGGAAAATGGTAAAGGAGCTATTGTTAGGGTAAGAATGAAATGTGGATGATTCCTTTGAATGCGAATGAGTGGGGGGGTTGTTTGTTTGTTTGTTTTCTAAGTAATATAGATGGGGAGGGGGATGCAATTCTGAGCTCCAGACACTGGAGAGTCAATACGGACAGAGTCACAGAGAGGACAAGCCTAGGACATCACTGAGTGTGGATTCCTTGGGATAACAGACCCATCAACACCTAGTAACAGCACCAAACCCCCAGGTCTGCACCTTTCCGCTGACCGCTTTTACACCACTCCTTTCCACGGTTTGAAGGGATGTGGTTCACATGTACAAATTCAGACTATTTCCTACTGTAGAGTGAAAAATTATAAAGACCATTTTGTGAAAAATATGCAGGCTTTTTCTTTGCCCTCAGACCTGAACAGAAAGAGTGCAAGTTCCAGAACGTGGAACTGAAAATAAGATTTCAGGTCTTCACTGCCCTGGGACACATTCCGGGTGGAGGACATTATCCCTGAATCAGAGGACACTTGCTGGATTACATTCCTCAAGCCTCAGGGAATAGACCCACCTGTGGGTGGGAAAAGCCCAAAAGCAGGAAGACACATTCCTGACCACAAAAAAGATACAAGTCATCTAGGTGGGGCTGTGACTGGAGAAAGTGAGAAATATTTAACCTGAAATAGTTGGTAATGACAGGGTAGGGCACAGTGACATGATAAAACTACATTTTTGAGAAGAATGAGTATGCAGAGTGATTTTTACATGACTCTAAATCATTTAGGGTGAGTTCCTCTGAAATGTTCCACTATTTTTATGTTATGCATCCTTGACAATTCCTCACCCCCCTTCCCACTCCCCTGGTTTGTGGTTTACTCCTTTAACAACCCTCCTCAGACTGGCTGGCTTGGTCAAACTCTATTCCTGCGTGAGTATGCAGTTTGGCCGCTGGCTGCCAGCTTTCTTCCCTAATAAACCTCTGCTGATTGCATCCAGGTACGGTGTCTTGGAGTTTGTGGGTGGTCTCGACTTCCCGAGACTTGAATAAGGGTCTCCCGAGTTTGGGGGTCTTCACTACAAGTGACATGACTGCTTTCTTCCTCTCTCTGAAAGCTTTCTGAGTCAATGATTCACCCACAATCGAGTCTTTCATGGAAGCAAGGAATTATAAGAGCCATTACAGTGTATGAAGTTGTCCTGCTGGGCCAAGGACTGCCCACATTCTCCAGCTCTCTGACAGAAACCTTCCCTGTGTGCTCAAAATCAGGAATGAGGCAGAGACATAAGTACATGTCCGAAGTCACGCAGAAAGCAAATTCCAATGCAGAACTTGACCTTACTAGGAGTGGGCACTCTGGTCTCCCCACAGCATCCCTCCTGTGATGCTCTCTTGCATGAATTCCCCCTCTCTCCCTCGTCCTCGAACTAAGGCCCCACCTTCCTTACCAGTACTTTGGCTTCTGGTAAAGTTGGATCCCTCTCTGCTTCCAGAGTCGCTTACTCAAGCCTGACTAATGTTATCATATTTGTCACCGTGAGTGGGTTGGAGAGGAGAACTTGGACCAAGGAGAGAAAATTAAGTACTTAAGAAATATACTATGGCTCTTGCCATCTGGAGAAAAATAAGAAACAAAATAAATAAACTGGAGACAGTGCAGCCATCTTGAGACATGAGGTCTGAGAATGGAGTTAACTCCAAGGAAGCAGAGAAAGGGAAAGAAGGAAAGAACAAGGCACAGAAGTAGGGAGCATTACCACCAGTGTCTGATGATGTCTAAACACTACCAGTGGTAGCCAGCCCCCTCTGATGCTCCCACCCTTGTCTTCTGCCCCTAAGCCATTGCTCCAGCAGCATTCTGTCACTTACACTCCTTCAGCAAGCCCCATTTCCTTTGGAGAAGCTCTTGAGTGTTCTGCACCTTACCTAGTGAGTGACCACTTCCTGGGCCCTGGGAATTCAGCTTCTCAGTCCTTAGCCATGTGAAGACCCTGCACCTTTGTCATTAGGTTACTAAAGATAAGACAAAGACCTTTAGGTATGCAGAGACCCTAAAGTCCCATGTCTATGTTACTACAGATCAGGATCTAGGTCCTTACCCCAGAATTAATTGGTGTATTTAGACTGTAAGTTACCTGGTGTCTTTGCTAGGTTTCTGTGGCTGTGATATGTTTACCACATGATCAAAAACAACTTGGGAAGGAAAGAGTTTATTTCAGCTTCTAATTTTCAGAAACTGGAATTCCATCACTGAGGAAGTCAGAAACTGAAGCAGAGGCCGTGGAAGAATGCCACTTAGTGGTTGTGTTCCTCATGGCTTCTCTCGGTTTCTTTTCTTATTCAACTCAGGACCATATGCCCAAAGGTGGTACCATCAGCAGTGGTCTGTACCTTAGTCAGTGTTCTATTACTGTAAAGAGACACCACAACCAAGGCAACTCTTATAAAAGAAAACTTTTAATTATGAGCTGGCTTACAGCTTCAGAAGTTTAATCTAGTATCTTTAGGACAGAGCACGGTGGTGGCATACATAGGTCTGGAGCATTAGCTGAGAGCTACATCCTGATCTGCAGATCAAGAGTGAGATGCTGAGTGTGGCGTGGGCTTTTGAACACTCAAAGTGCAACCCCAGTGACACACTTCCTCCAACAAGGCCGTATCTCCTGATCCTTCTAATCCTTTCAAACAGTGCCACTCTCTGGTGACTAAGCATCAAATATATAAGCCTTTGGGGACCGTTCCTATTCAAACCACCAAAGGCTGGGCTCTCTCACGGCAATCACTAATCAAGAAATTGTCACACAAGCTTGCTTACAGGTCAATCTTGTGGAGGTATTTCCTCAGTTGAAATTCTCTTCTCAAAGATGACTTTAGGCTTTGTATCAAGTTAAGAAAACAAACAAACAACAACAACAAAAACTTTCCAGATCACTCTCTCCCATTCTGGAAGTCCAAAGTCAATGGGCTACTATGTGTCTCCCATTCCTTGGGGGTCACTGGGCACTGGCCCACAAGGGTGAGGGAAGCAGAGTCAGAATAAGCCCTTCTGCCAGTCCCTAAGTACAATCTAATGACTGACTTCTGGGATCAGGTTTATTCACTGGGTGAGGAATATATAGAAAGAGGGCAGCTCCAGGAGGACGGCCTGATTGATGTTCACAGTATGTTTCATTTGCATTAGGCAGCATAATCCTATAACACGGGTGGGAGCTCCACACCTAATTATCATATGGACAGGAAGGGGAAGAACTTTGTTTTTAAACAGGGAACTAGTCACACTTAAGATAAGCCAGGCATCCGTGCTCAGAGACATCTTCTAAATAAGGTCAGGCAGAAACTAGGAATCTCTGCCGGGGATGTGGGAGGTGGGTGGGGGGGGGGGGGAAAGGGAGTCCTCCATTTTACATCAGGCTTAGAGAACTGTCTGGACATACTGGATTGCAATCCTCCGCAGCAGGGCCCTCCAATAGGCTATCTGTAGTGATGGCTTTTCTGTATATCCATCCCTGGATTAGTCAGGATTCTCTAGAGAAACAGAACTAATAGAATGAATATATGGGGTTTATTATAATGTCTTACAGACTATGGACCAGCTAGTCCAGTAATAGCTGTCTAACAATGGAAGGATCCAGTAGCTGTTCAGTCTGTAGGCAGGATGGCTCGGCTGGTCTTTATTATAAGAAAGAATCCCGTAGAAGTAGACTTTAATGCCAATGAAGAAATAGACTTGCCAGAGAGATGGAGAACAAGCAGCTTTTTCCTTTCATACCCTTTATATAGACTGCCACCAGAAAGTCTGGCCCAGATGAAAGGTGGATCTTCCCACCGCAAAATACCCAGATTTAAGATAGGTCACTATCCACTTCAAATGATTTAAGGAAAATTTCTCACAGGTATACCCAGCCACTTGGGTTTTCGTTAGTTCTAAGTGAAGTTGACAACCAAAAATAGCTACCATAGTCCCAAAGCTCAGGGCATTGCTTGGCTTGAGATAGTATGTACGTGCTATCTGGCTTTTCTCCTTACAAAGCTGCCAGGATTCAATCATGACATAATGAAAATTTTGGTTTCTTAAGAAACCCACTTATGTTATGTGATTGTGTTTTTGTTTTAATCTCAGGTGTGGGATATGGGGTTGCTAACTATGATTTTTGCCACCTGCAGATAGTTTACATTTGGATTTCTGGGGACTCTTGAGAGGGTTTAAATTCAAGAGCTCCAAGAGAGCCTAAGGGGGCTATGACCCCCCCCTGCTGCTGCTGGTTCCTACGGTTGCATTTGCTGCTTTTGCTACTGCTGGATTGTTTTATTGTTGGATTGCTGGTGGCTGGTTGGTTGCTAGTTTGCTGGACTGCTGGTTGGAGATATCCTGACGATGAAGATGGGATTTGCCCCTAGGAACTCGAAGCCCCTAATCAACAGGAAGTAGTCTAATTAGATCTGTGCCCCCTTTCCCTCTAACCTTCATCCTCTCCTACCTGGTATTGGGGGTTGGAAGGGGTTACAGGAAAATAAGGGTGGAGAAGGATGGTAAAAGGTAAAAGAACCCAATAAAGTAGCCCCAAAAAGTACAGTGACAGGGCTGCCCCAAGATGACTTATCTAATCTCCATCACAGAATAGTTGGATTTTATCCTGTCTTCTTAATACATCACCATGAGCTAAAACTCCAAAATGATCTTTCAGAGGAAACCAATCACATTCAAAGCATAGCAGTGGGGGGAGAGGGAAGTTTTAACATAGCAGTCATGGGGAGAGGGAAGTTTTTAAAAGGCAGATGATAAAGTGCTTGAGCAGAGGATGAATGGAAATACTTTCTGCTGAGACGGGGGGGGGTGGGTGGGGGGAGACGCTGGGGTCAGGCAGTAGGAATAGAAACCCATGCTTTGAATGTGTTCTCATCACTTCTGAGGGCCTGGCTGAGGATTGAGCATGAATCCCAACTTTCTAGGGAAGGATTGGGAGAAAAAAGAGTGTGCCCCCCCCAACCCTCCGACCTTCATATGATAATAATGTTTCACTTTGGGGCTCTGGACTATAAAGCTAACTTCAGCTACTGAGCGGTCCATGGGTCTTTATAAGAGAATTTCTGAGATTGACAGGGATGGAGGGGAGGAGACACAAAGTTATCCCGAGGAGCAAAAAGAACAAAGGGCCACCTAAGGCTCCTGAATATGAGTTAGACACGGGTTGCAGAGCCCTAACTCAGCAGACCCTTCTCTGCCCTTTAGCCTGCCCCCAATCCCAATGCCCTCTACACCTCCCTTCTGCCAATGCAGGGAAACTGGTCTTCCCTCCAGTAGCTCTAGATGTCATGGGTCCTTCTCCAGCCTTCTGTTTCTTTAGACTTGTTACTGAACTTAGCCAGAACTTGACCCAGCACCCAGTTCTTTTCTTGTAGGTATTAGTAACAGCCCAATAAACCTTTCTGCTTCTAGGCTCTGAAGAGTTTGTCTTCAGTAACCCTGGAAGGGACGTTGGGCTGGAGTCCAGAAGGAAAGCACCAGACAGATGAGGTTGGTTGAGCTCACAGCCTTAGGAGATGCCACAAAACTCAGGGATTTGTAGGGGTGAATGCTTGTTGTGGGTCACGAGAGTCACACGCCTGGCTCCACCTGGACCCTTTAGGGCTAGGAACAGGATGAGGCAGAGAGGTCTGGAAGGAAGGCTAGCACCATCATGAAGGAAGGTGGGAGGTGAAAATGGCAGCTGGTTCCAGTTCCTGTGACTGATTCTCCTGGAGAGTCCCGCTCAGAACCAGCTCCAAGGTCACCATCTGTCCCAGCTTCTTTTTCTGTTGCTGGAAGCAAATACCCTGACAAAAGCAACTTAAGGACAGAAGGATTTACTTGGGCTTACAGTTCCAAAGGGAAACAATCGACCACAGTGGTAAAGACACGACAGCAAGAAGGGTGTCCTGGGCAGCCTTGGCATTTTGTCTAGGCTCCGCCCCACAGTTATCTGGCAACAGCCCAGTGTGCCTGACTCACTACAAAAGGGGCTGCTTGCCCTTTCCTCTCTCTTCCTCTCTTCTGTTCTCTTGCTCTTGCCCCTTCCCCTCTTCCCCCTCTCTCCCCATTCCCTTCCCCCTCTCTTTCCACATGCTCATGGCCGGCCTCTACTCCTCTCTCTTCTCTCTACTCCTCTCTCCTCCTCCTCCTCCTCCTCCTCCTCCTCTTCTTCTTCTTCTTCTTCTTCTTCTTCTTCTTCTTCTTCTTCTTCTTCTTCTTCTTCTTCTCCTCTCTCTCTCTCTCTCTCTCTCTCTCTCTCTCTTCTCTCTCTCCTCTTCTCTCTCTTCTCTCTCTTCTCTCTCTCCTCTTCTCTCTCTTCTCTCTCTTTCTTTCTCTCTCTCTTTTTTTCTCTCTCTCCCTCCCTCCTACCCCCTCAGCTCCCTTCCCCATACCCTAAATAAACTCTATTCTATACTATACCATCCTGCGACTGGTCCCTCAGGGGGAAGGGATGCTTCAGCATGGGCCAGCAGAGGCACCCGCTTCCCCCACACCGTACTGGGTCTCCACCAAACATATCCCTGGCTTCTCTCTTTCTTTTTATAAAACACAACAGGCAGAAAGGTGGAAGACCACGTGCATGGCATCTACATCTAGGAAGCAAGAGTAAACAGGAAGTGAGACCAAGCTACAGGGTGTCAAAGTCTGCACCTGGTGATCCACTACACCTAGCTAGGCCCCACCTCCTAAAGATTCCACAATTTTCCCAAACAGAGCCTCCAGCTGGGGAACAACTGTTCAAACACATGAGCCTGTGGGGACATTTCATATTCAAACCACACCATCCCTCTGAAGATGCAGTTACAGCATAACCTCTGTTCAAGTGACAGCTCTGATTCAACATGTCTGACAGTGGAGGGGACACCTAAGCGGGCTCTGAGGAAGATGGGTAATTGGTAAAGGTGACATCACAGAAAACAGATGAGTTTAACTGCTGCCCTGCGTCTGTAAGCACTTGTGGTTTACCTACCGTCCCCAACACCCCCTCCCCAATTCTGAACACCCCCAGGCCAGAAGCATACTCCAATGGTGAAACCCCAGATGCTCCCATGAGCTCTGGCACATGAATGGCACTCAGTAAAAAATTTTGTTTCATTGAATATGGGCCATCCACCAAGAATAACACAGGTTACAACCATGTGCATTTCCTTAATATGTCTCTTTGCATTCATTTTAAAGTCCAGGGTGAGCCGAGTGACAAATTACAGAGATTTTTTTTTCCCAAATGCCTTTCAAGTCACACAGCGAAATCAGTTCAGCAAATTATATGTAATCATCAAGGAAATCGATAAGAATTGCGAGTGCATTAAAGAGTTTAGCAGATTCATTATGCATTTAGCACACCCAGTCCAATCTGCAGGAAGCGCGGAGAAAAACAGGCTCTCGCATGTAAACACTGCCTCCAATTGACTGCAGTGTCCTTGTCCTTGGCCCGGCTGTACAGCCTTCAGAGGGGAAGGCTCTGTAAAGGAATCACAAACTTGTTCATTCAGTAAACATTGCCTGAACACCTGTGCTGTACCAAGTCCCAAGCCAGGTGCTAGAGCAAGACCAAATCAGAACAGGATGTGCAGCCTAGTGGGGCCACAGACTCACAGGACGGCATAGCTCATCCCAAAAGGAGACTCTAAACCGCCCTGTCAGGGAGACGCATTACTGGAAGTTTTAAAGAGTCTCTTTGTAGTCCCCACATGATATTGAGAAATCAGGATCTCTACTTGGGGTTCTTAGTTTCTTTGATAATAGATTTTATAATAAACCCAGAAGGAATCTCAAATTTTGTTGAAGTGTAGAAGGAAAACCCAGGACATATAAACTGTACATCTCAGCAGTTTCCCAGAGGAGGAAGATGGAGAAAAGGCCATTCTGTTTGAGTCAGGCCAGCATGGAGGTCGGCCTCCTGATGAGCAAGTGATCACATGGTGGGGCAGGGGGCTTAGAAGAAAGACGAAGCCCAAAGTGTTAGGAAGAGAATGCACAGAGAAGAGATAAAAAGAAGACAAAGAAAAGTTATAATTTTCTGAATACTTTAGGAAAGCAGCTGCATTCCAAAGACAATTTCATCATAGGTGGGAATTCCAGGAAGGATTATCTTACTGAAGGCATAATTATTCCCTCTATCTTGTAGGAGGAAATCTGGAATTTTGGTCTCTTAAAAACAACACACACCAAAATATTATAAGAATACGTTTTCATTTTAATCCCAGGGGCGGTGATATGGGGCTGCTTTGGATTGTCTGCAGCAGCTAATAATGATTTGCCTCGTGCTCTAGTGAGGGCATGTTTTTGCCAGCTGCAGATAGTTTCTGCGTGTGATGTTTGGGATTCTTGGAACGTTTCAGAGGGTGTATATAATGTTAGAGCCCGGGCAGGTGGCGGAGGGGGTGGTTGTTGGTCGTTCGGGGAAGTTGGTTGCAGTTTGTCAGTATTCCTGCCCAAAGGAGGAAGAAAAAAAGAAATTAGATTCAGATCGCTTTCTCTTTCTCCCTCTCTCTCCTCTATCCTTCTTTCTCTCCTATCTAGTGATAGGAGGTGAAACTGGGGGGAATAAAGGGCGGGAAAAATAACTCACAAAGTAGCAAAGGCCAGAGACATTATCACTTCAGGATGGTTTAATGTAAACTTGCATTCCTGAGGGATGGTCCCTTGGCCGACTGGATTAACTCTCAAGTGAGGAGACAATATAGAAGTATTTTATAGAATAGAATTTATAGAAGTATTTGGAGTACAACTTAGAGAACAACTTGGAATTAGGCAGAGGTATTAGGCACTTGGCACTTGGAGGACGAACTTGGAATTAGACATTAGGCACTCAGCACTTGGAGAAAAAACCTTGGAACTTGGAGGCACTAGGGACTAGGAACTTAGGACTTGAGACTTGGAGAGAAGAGGAGAGACTGAGGAATGAACGGGATTGAGTTACACTCTGTCTGGTCTCCATTCCTCATGTCCGTCCTCGCTGTCTCTCTTGCTGAGCCCCGACCCTTGAACCTGAGCAGCTTGGGGCAGTGCGGGCTAACGAGTTGGTCCCCGGGGCTTTTGGCAGTGCAGGTTCCAACATTGACAGGACGGTCTGAGACATTTTGTCCCCCAAACGTGAGGTAGTGCAATTCTCAACATTTCTGGCCCCCAAGTGTGGGGCAGCTCGGGCCGCAACATTTTTGTTGTGTCTCTATATAGAAGTAGATTTTATTCCTTTGGCTAGGAGCCAGCACCATTCCTTCAGTGGGCCTTCAATGTTATTGTAACAGGATGTTGGTGCAGGGCTCCGAGGAATGATTAAGAGTTAGTAAGAATAACATCTGTCCTAGGGATTCATTGCTGGGAAGAGACACCATGATCAGGGCAACTCTTATAAAGAAAACCATTTAACTGGGGCTGGCTTACAGTTTCTGAGGTTCAGTCCATTATCATCATGGCAGGAAGCAGGCAGATATGATTCTGGAGGAGCTGAGAGTACTATATCTTGACTCTCAGGCAAAAGACTGTGCCACACTGGGTGTAGCTTGAGCATAGGAGACCTCAAAGCCCAACCCCAAAGTGACACACATCCTCCAACAAGGCCACACTTCCTAATAGTGCCAGTCCCTGTGGCCAAGCAAGCATTCAAACATATGAATCTATGGGTACCATACCTATTCAAACCACCTCAACATCTCACTGGGACACAAACGCAGGACACAAATAGCATCTGCTAGAGACAAGGCATTAGAGCATCTGGCTCAGTTGGCAGGTGAGCCCCCTGCAGACCAGCCTGGGCCTCTGCTTCAAATGCAGGTGTCATGGGAGGGGAATAATTATTCATGAAGGTGCAGTAGGTAAGATGTGGCCAATGGTCCATATCCCTTATGCATCTCCCTCTACTCCAGGCTCCTCAGTCACCTCAAGACTACATATCTTTCCATCTCCAATTTCTCAATCGGGCTGATAAATGGCACCAATTTGGGAAATCAGTCTTGGAAAATCAGTAAGGCTCCCTTCTATTGATAATGCTGGCATAGATAAGATCAGGCAAAGGTTGATTCACACCCACCGGGAGGTTGTAACACAGCAATCTGCCCTCCTTATGTATGGTCCCAGAGAGAGACATAGCTAATCAAACTCAGCATCCTTCCCTACCGATGCGCAGGAATCTGCCCTCCTTAGGCGTGGTTCCCCACAACAGACATAGCTAATCAAACGCAGCATTCTTCCCTACTGATTTCTTAACAAGCTCTCCAGGCAGCCAATTAAAACAAACAAGCTGCTTGGGAAGAAGCTAAAGCGCCTAATGGTGCTGGGTGCTGTGAGGGTCAAGCAGTAATAAGGGGAGAAGAGCAGTTTCCCAACCTTTGTGAGAAGACAACGGCCCAAAGCAGCTGAGCGAGAAGTATGAGGACCACTTCTACCTAGGACATCACGAAGGCTTCCATCTGGTGGTGGAGTGGTTTGTAGTGACTCTTTCAGCAACAAAGAATCAACTCGACTTAGCTTCTGTACACACACACACACACACACACACACACACACACAAGGTCGGGATACATTAAGCTCTGAAGCTGGTCCTCATCATTTAGACTTTTCCTTGCTCTTTTCTCTCTCCAACCTGCTGCCCCACACTGGTTTTCTTCATGAGCGGAGCTGTCCTGTGTCAGGGTAAGCTGACCACCCACCTGCACCCCACAGCTTAGCAAGGAAAACACTTCATAGTGAGCCTCTAACTCAGAGGCTCTGAACTGGTGAGACATGACTTCTGCATGGGTTCACATATCAGCTATCCTGCATATCAGATATTTACATATATTTACACTGGTAACAGTAGCAAAATTACAGTTATGAAGCAGCAACAAAATAATTATATGGGGGAGGTGGGGAGGGCTTATCACAGCATGAAGGGCTGTATTAAAGGGTCACAGCATTAGGAAGGTTGAGAACCACTGCTCTAACTGCATGCTTGGGCCTGGGATTACCCAGGCCTCATCTAAAGATTCCTGCTGCCCATCCTGGTACTAGCAACTCACAGTGAATGGGGTAGGGCTCCCCCTGAAAAACAGAAAGCAGTGGCAGAAGGGGGAGGAGCTAAAGTGAGGACTGATGGAGACACCCGGTGATAAATGTGACACCCCTGAACTCCACCTCCTACTTCCTACAGGAGAAGAGCAAAGCAGCCTGGGAAGAGCAGGGTCCGTGGCCTGCTGAGAGCAGGTATCTGCATACTGTCTCCTCACTTCCCTCATGAAAACCTAAAGTTCCATCTGTGTGGCAGTGTTGGGAGATGGGACCCTCGTCCTGAGAAAGCAGCACACCTCTGGAGGGCGTGGGTGACTTTTCTCCAGGGCAGTTACTGGGAAGTGATCCCAGGTCCTCTATCTGCTCCCCACCCTACCTCTACCCCTGTCTCAATGATGTATGTGTGTGTGTGTGTGTTGTTGCCATAGCATGTGTGTAGAGGTCAGAGAACAACCTCAGGTTTGAGACAGGGTCTCCTATTCACTCTTATGTCAGACAGGCTAGCTACTAGGGAGCTTCCAGGAATTCTCCTGTCTTCACCTCCCAGCTTGTAGAAGGATACTGCTTCTGGCTTTATCTGGGTCCTGAGAACCTGAACATAGGTTCTGTTGTGTTTTATAAAAAGAAAGAGAAACCAGGGATATGTTTGGTGGAGGCATGGTAAGGTGTGGGGGAAGGGGGTGCCTCTGTGGGGCCCATGCTGAGGCATCCCTTCTCCCCAGGATACCACCCACAGGAAAGTATAGTATAGAATAGAGTTTATTCAGGACATGGGGAGGGGAGTTGAGGAGAGAGAGACTCAGACATCTATCCTAGTCCCTAATGTCACTGCCTTGCCTAGGCCCTGAGCCTTGCAAGAGTGAAGACTGCTAGCCAGCAGGATTCTTCTTACATATCCCCTTTCTGTTCCTGACTCTGGAAAGGATATGTTAAGTCTGTGCCTTGACATCTCCAAAATAAAGAACTGTAACTGGGATTGTAGGCCAGATAACCCCTTTTTTTTTTTCCCCCTACGTGGCTTTTCACCAGGGTATTTTAGCAACAGAAATAAAACTGGAACATCTGGATATACCTAAGTGCCTTAGAGACTTGTAAAAATATCTATAAAAACAATAAAGCTAACAGCTAAGAATCTTAAATAAAGACATTAATACATGGAAAAAGATGCTGTCAGGAGTAATAAGATTGTTGGGCAAAAATCCCATCAGCAAGCACGGGTTATATCCATATGAGTTGTGGCTGGAGAGACTCCCAACGCCTCATAGAGAATAAAGGATGTTGCCGCTGGTGTTAGTTGGAACTAGACAGTAAGACCCTGTGGTTTGAGTGAAATGGCCTCCAGAGACTCATAGAGAGTGGTATAATTGGAAGAGTGGCCTTGTTGGAGTAGGCATGGCCTTGCTGGAGGAAGTGTGTCACTGGGAAGTGGGCTCAGTGCAGGCCTAGTGGCTCACTGTCTCTTCCTGCTGCCTGCAGATCCAGATGTAGAACTCTCAGCTACCTCTCCAGCACCATGCCTGCCTGCATTCCCACCATGACAATAACGGACTAAATTTTTGAACTGTAAGAAAGCTTCAAATAAATGTTTTCCTTGATAAGAGTTTCCATGGTCATAGTGTCTCCTCACAGCAATAGAAACCCCAAGACAGAACCCATCGCTGAAGACCCCACATGCTTTGGATAGAAGACATGGAAAAATCTAGATGGGACCAAGCTAGAAACTCCCTCTTTATTGGCTGGCTTCTGTAGCACTACAGGATGCTATACATGTTACTGAGAATTGTCACCAACGATCCTGGTCAGTTATGGACTCTTTATTAAGTATAAACATACCAGGCAAAATAGCCCTACTTTTTCAATATTGACATAACTGTCATGGATGTAACCAACTGCTTCCCAGTTACGTGCAAGGCTTGTTCTACAGGGGGCAACTCACAATTCGTACCTTAAGCCAGGAGTAAATCTTGTGACTGGTGAAATCATAGGCTCCACTGATGAAGCCATTGCCTTTATGTAGTTAAACTGGTTGTTAGGGTTTTCTATGCTCAGCCCAGGGAGTGGCACTATCAGAAGGTATGGCCCTGTTGGAGTAGGTGTGGCCTTGTTGGAAGAAGTATGTCACTGTGGGTGTGGGCTTTAAGACTCTCATCCTAGCTGCCTGGAAGTGAGTCTTCCACTAGCAGCTGTCAGATGAAGATGTAGAACTGTCAGCTCTGTCTGCACCATGCCTGCCTGGATGCTGCCATGCTCCTGCCTTGATGATAGTAGACTAAACCTCTGAACCTGTAAGCCAGCCTCAACTAAATGTTGAACTTACAAGAGTTGCCTTGGTCATGGTGTCTGTTCACAGCAGTAAAACCTGTGCTTACACCCATAGGACACTGTTGCTGTCAGTCTCAATGATGGTATGCCAGAGAGACTCAGAACCACTGGTAAGGGGCCTTGAAAGAGAGTATCTGATGCTGGACCACAGCTACTCGATGCTTAGCTGTGAAGGGCATCTCTGTCATACTTCCTGTAAGGCTCAGAGGACATCGCAGAAGGGGTACAGTAAAGGAAATTCTGGAGCCAGAGAGAGTGTTAAGTAACAATGCTCTCCAAATTTCTATCCTAAGGGGAGGCTTATAAAGACAGAAAGTAAACAACTTACATAATTCACAAGGCCCCACCTTCTCCAAAGTTATATAAGCAATAAGGACTGCTGGAGAGAAAGAGAGAGAAGGAGAGAGAGAAGGAGAGAGAGAGAGAGAGAGAGAGAGAGAGAGAGAGAGAGAGAGAGAGATATCTGTGGAGCTGTCACTGTCTCCAGGTGGTGCAGAGCACTCCAGGGTAGTAGCTCTTCTAAGCTGTCACCCAAGCTGGGTGGTCTCTTGTTATCCCCAGTCCTGTAACTCCTCTCCTATACTTCTGTGAGTAACAGGAACAAAACCTCATTGGTTTGCCGAGTTAGACGACAGTACAAGCATTTTCTTAGTATGCCATTGGTGCCACATCTGGGGTGAACAGATGTTTCTTCATATCAAGAGAACTCACAGGACACACTGAACCCGGAGCTCACCAATTCAACTGACTCGCCACTGGGGCTCCAGAGTTCCTCCTTGTTAAAACTCTGAACTTTTGAAATCTTAGTATATAGAGCAGATAGAGGGAAGAAGCTGAAGAGATCGACTCCAGAACTAGGAGTCAGATACGGTGGGTGTCAGAAGTCAGCAGAAAGAAATAATCCATATGTATCTTAGGACAGTCAAATTAGCAGCTTGGTTCAGGGGGGCCAAGTTCCTTGGAAGGGAGCTCATATATTCCACTTGTGGGTTTTCATACACCAGATGCCCCTGGGCATGGTTGAGGAGAAGGTTTTATTGTAGATATGAGGGAGAATTCAGTCAGAAGCATCTGGAAGGGCTCGGACTGAACTAAGCTATGAGGGAGGTGAAGGGTGAGAGAGGAAGAGCAGAGAGAGAGAAGAGGAGCTGAGAACCAAGAGGCCAAGAGTGAGCCAGCCAGGAAGGAGAAGAACCCAGAGTGTATGCTGCCAAAATGGCTGCACTGCATAGAAGGAGAAGCTGGGGGAAGGGATGGGAGGCCCCGCCCCTGGGCTGCAGGGGTTTAGGGTAGCGGGCTGGGTGAGAAGTGCTGGAGAAGTTCTGAGCCTTACTTGTTTCTTTAGGACCTACTATTCCGGCCATGTTGTTGATGAATCGTTGTTCGGGGTCAGGAAGACTGGGATGTTGGTCCACACCAGGAAGAGAGAGAGGGCTGCAGGCTGGAAGACATCTGTGCTGCTCACTGCCCATGCTCTGTGGGCACCTGGGGCTAGGGAAGTGTAGGCCACCTTGGAGCCATCTGGGATGCAGGTTGTGAAGGAGCACTAGAAGCCGGAGTATTGCAGGCAGCTGACTGGAAACTGCTGGGATGGATATAGACTAGGAGCAGAAGGTAAAGGGAGGAGTTTGGGGGGTGGGGAGTATCTTTGGTGTACACTTGAAACTTCCATGCCTGGTAGTTAGGGGAAGGAGGAGGCCCAAGTCCAGGGTAGTGGGGAGCCACACTCTGGCTGCAACACTCTACAGACATGGAGTAAGGGACTTGGGAATGAGAAAACTGTTGTGTCATGTACCCCGACTTTCTCTCCTGCAGCCTCTTCTCCTGAGGTTGTTGCCCAAGGCTCTCTCTGCAGACATTTCTTTCTAGGATGACAGAGCAAGGTCGTCTAATCCTCTAGCAATCCTGGTTAATCAGCCAGCATCTCAAGGGAAGATCATCCCTTACATAAGCAGCCACGATTCAAATGCAATCTATAGATCCTATAGAATGTGTGTTGCGTCGGTGCTGAGGTTGTCTATAACTCCTAAGTCAAACCTTCATGGCCTGGGAAACATCTGAACTTCCGGTCCACTGTGAGCTCCGTGAGGGCCAAGATGGTTGATTCTTTTGTTAACAGATTTTTCTCAAATGCCTGTAGCAGTGTCTGCCACAGAGTAGAAGCAGCAGCAGCAGCAACAACAGCAATAATAATAATAATAATAATAATAATAACAACACTATGATTATATTTGACTTTTTCAGTGTCAGGCACCCTGAGGGCCGTCTCATTTCAAGTCTTAAACAAACCTGAAGGTAAAGGCTCCAACAGAAGCTGGTCATGGTGGGAAGCCTTCCTCGGATGCCCAGGCTCCTGAATGTCCAGCTGCTGATGCTGGAGCTTGTCCTAGGCATCCGCTATGGGCCTCAAACCAGCAGCAAGACCAGCCGGGGACTTGTCAAAATAATTATTATGGGCACTGCATCTTTCTCTCTGAGCTAGCGGGTCTGGGATGCAACCAGGATTTGGTGTATCTAATATGTTCTTGGGGTGGTGGTGCTGTGTCCAGCCTGGGGCCTAGATTAGTTACTGTTCTCAGAGGAGGAAGGGTTTGTGTGGCTCACAGCTTCACAGCAGGGAGGGTGCAGAAGCAGTTAAGGAGGTGGAGCAGTTCCTATCTGTGGCAGCAGGAGGAGCAGAGGCAGCTTGCAACTATCCATCTCACAGATTACCAGGAAAGGAACTCAGCCAGAACCAGGGCTGTGGTATACCCCACAATGTCCACTCTCAGTGATCCACTCCCTCCTGTGAGACCCCCATATCATAAAAGGCACCCAACCCCCATCAGCAGCTGGAAAGCACTGGTTCAAAGACATGAGCCTAGAGAGGGTGTCTCACATTCTAAGCATAAACACCTCACTCTGAGAATCTCTGAAGTGGGTTAGAAGTTACAGATCCAGAGCCTAATTACAATTTATCTTGAGCTGCCTTTCGTTCCTGAACTAGTCATTGTCTGCCCACCTCTGTGTCACACCTAACATCCCAGAGCTAACAGGATGACAGCTATCTCTTTGGAATGCCTTAACGAAGTCCGAGTTTCCACCAACCAAAGGCCAACAAAGGGTCTTCAGACAAGATCCGAGGTCTGAGGCAGAGAATTCCCACTTTGCTACACATGCCTGCTTACTGTTCACATCGGTGCGTTCAAAAAGCACCTCATTTTCACCTCACTTTATAACTTTCATTGTTCTGTTACTATAAACGCTTCTTCCAAGTGATACCAACCCTGGAGCACGGAACCTGAATCCGTGTTCTAGGACCATGGTCACGCCTATTTAACTTCTCGATAAACTTTCTCTTCTCCCCTCTGAGGTCTGAGTTGCATTCATGCCTCAGCTCCTTCGCTTCAGATATTATTGCAAAACCGTTCTATCTCCTGTAAATTCTGCAAGCACCTACCTCCTGCGCCCCTTCCTCCCCCACCCCTTTACCCTCGGTTCTCCAAATTAGCATCTGAAAGTGCAAACCCAAACCTTTCCACCAGTTAACATTAAAGAACCAGACACAAAGCAGTTTACCAGTGAGCTCAAAATGAACCCTGGAATTAGTTAACATTTGGTTAGGTCTGACTGGGAGATAAAGGCCTTGCATAACCAGCATTTTTTTTTTCTGTCCCAAATTCTACAGCTGATGCTTATATTTTAGCTAAATACTTTTTCAAAGGAAGAGAGAGAGGAGGAAAAAAAAAAGCAACAGAGCCTATAATATAGTCCAAAATTATCCTCCCAAAACTCTTATGTACATGCATAAATTTTTATTAAAACATGTACACACATATATTTTTATTAAAAAATGTGTGTGTGTGTTGCCTGCTTACATGTCTGTGTATGACAAAACACCCAGAGGAGGCCATCGGATTCTCTGGAATTGGAGTTACAGGCAATCGTGAGCCATCAGGTGGGTGCTGGGAACTGCACTTGGTTCCTCTTAAGCACAGAAACTTCCTTGGGTTCATTTACCAGCACTCATGGGGCAGCCATAGCCATCTGCAACTCCAGTGCCCTAGGGTAAAAGCAGAAACAGGAAAAGGCCAGAGTAACCCAGGCCGTGAAGTAGTTTTTAAGGCCTCTCGACCCTCAGAACGTAAGGGCGTAATTTTTTGACCCTCCCCAGTGTACATGGAGTGTGATGGTTGAAGTGGAAATTTCTGGTTTCTTCAGAAAGTCAGTTATGTCAAATGATGGTTTGCTGGGGCACACAGGTGAAAGGATGTCTTGTTAAAGCAGACATAGAAAGAATGCTCTCCTGAGACAGACACAGGTGAGAGGATGTTTGGATACAACAGACACATGAAAGGACTATAACTTTAATTTTTTAAAACCTTATTTTTAATGATGGTTCTTAAATGCTTTAACCTCCTGTGTAGCCCATCACTCACCAGAGGTAGTGGAAAAGAAAGGACACAGGGGAGTGGACCTGTTTAGAAAGGTTCTTTGGAGGAACTCCTGAGGGAGATGCTGAGGAAGACATGAAGAAAGAGGCAGACTGGGACTGAGGAGAGGTAACTACCCAAGTGGTAAATAGTTTGAATGGCTTAAGTAAGCTGTAAGCTAGTCAGGGGATGAGCCAGAGCTGGTGGCTGAAGCATTTATTAATAAATAATTAGTCCGAGTCATCATTCCGGGAGCAGGGGCTGGAAGGAAAAACAGATGTTGTTTTTTACAGTTCTCTTTCCAGAAAATAGGTGTGGAATGAAGCTGATGCTGAGTGAAGCGATAAGACAGGAAAAATCCTGACAACGAAAGGTTCCCAGCAGCTGTGGAGAACCACTAAGCTTCCTTCTCTAACCAGGTTCCACTTGTTGTGAATAGTTAACACCAAAACTATGTTTTCCTTTCATTACAGCTCACCAAAATTGTCACTGGGGTTTTAAGATAAAAGCCTGGACCCTGGCAGACCTAAGACGTTGTCCTGATCACTGTCCTCTAAATACCAATTAAACAGCCCAGCAGCAGAGAAAGGAGAATTTTTTTCAGTGTGACCACATTTGAACAAGGTCAAATGAAAGGTGACCTCCTAGTCCATCTTCAGCCATGGAGCTTAGGTTTGAGAACTAAGCTTAGGTTGGGGAACTAAGCAGTCCTGGCTGAGGGGTGGGCCCGCCCATCCTTGACCCACCATTGTCTGGGCTTCAGTGACTCTTGTAAGATGGCCTGGTAAGTAGTAAAAACTGTATGACTTCTCTTCCCAGGAGGCAAGTTCCTCTGACAGACACCGGCTCCCAGTCCTTTCCTTCTTCCAACATGGGGTTCCTGGGCAAATTTCAATTCTCTGTGTGTCTATGGTCTGACAGCACAGGGAGGATCATGAGTGTCTTTTCAGAACATCTTTATACTTGGCAGGACAGTTTCGACAGTGTGAAATAGTTCCCGGCTCAGGCTGTGGTTTAAGTGTGTGGCTCCTGTGTTGGAACCTTGCTGTACCATTGTTGGGAGGTGGTGGGACTTTGAAAAGGTATAGAGCTTCATACAAGGCAGTCCTGGGTGCTCTCCAAAGTCATTGGGTGTGGTCCTTGGAAGGAATTGGCAGTTGTCAGGAAATTGAAGCCTTTCTATAGAGTGAGTTGTAACTAGTCCTACAGGGTGAGATGCTGTAATCAAGCAGGCCTGGTTCCTCCATGTTCCCTGGCTTCCCTATGTGAGAGAGCTCTCTCTCAGAAGTGTTCCTGCCACTGCGGTGCCATCCACTGTGGGTGCAGCTGCTCAGAGAGCCCTCACCACAGCCTACACTGTAACCTTTGGATCATCAGTCTCCATCACCATGAGCTAAATCAAGCTCTTTTGTTGGTAAGTTGCCCAGCCTCACATAGTTCAGTATAATAATGTAAAATAGATAAACACAATTCAGGAGGGTGTATTTCTCTCCATTTACAAGCTCAGCCACGGCTATGTTAAAGAACATGGTTAAGCTGAGATGACAGTTTGTATCCAAGTGTAAATGTTTGGATTAAAGAGGAACAAAGAAGACAGATGCTATGTATGAGACATAAAAGCTGGGAAGAACCAGGCATGGTGGCTCATGCCTGTTAATTCTAATACTTAAGAAGGAAAGGCAGGAGGATGAAGAATCCGTGGCCATCCTTAGCTACATATCAAGTGTGAGGCCACTCTGAACTACATAAGACCCTGTCAAACACAACACACACCAGTGGACAGGGGGAGGGAGGGAGACAGAGGTGGGAGGGAAGGAAAGAGGAAGAGAAAGGAAGGGAGAGAGAGAGACAGAGAGACAGGTAGAACCAACCAGGCATGATAGTTCATGATAGTTCACACCTGCAATCCCAGCACGTGAGAAGGAGAAGCAGGAGAATTGATACAACCTAAAGCCAGTCCTGGTCAATGTAGCAGCTTCAAGCCATCAGAGTCTATGCAGTAAGAATCTGTCTCAAAAAGAAAAGAAGCTGAGCCAGGTGGTAGTGAGGTGTATGCCTTTAATTCCAGAAGCTGGGAGGCAGAGGCAGACATTCGAGGCCAGACTGGTCTACAAAGTGAGTTCCAAGACAGCCAGGGCTACACAGAGAAAGCCTGTCTCAAAAAAACAAAACAAAGGAAGGAGGGAGGAAGGAAGGAAGGAAGGAAGGAAGGAAGGAGGGAAAGAAGAAAAAGAAAGACAGGAAATAGAGAAACAGAGGAAAAGAGAATGAGTTGATAGCTAGTGTTTGAGAGCAGATTCGTTCTTACATTGATATGATGTCTGAGTAGGTATTGCCCCCATAGATTCTTGTGTTTGAATGGCCCATGGGAAGTGGCACTATTAGGAGGCGTGGCCTTGTTGGAGGCAGCATGTCACTGTGGAGGCGAATTTTGAGGTCTCTTATGTTTAAAGCCCACCCAGTGTGGAATCCAGTCCCCTCTTGGCTGCCTTCAGATTAAGACGTAGAACTCTCAGGTCCTTCTCCTGTACCATGTCTGCCTGCATGCTGCCATGCTCCCTTCCATGACGATAATGAACAAAACCCCCAAAACTGTAAGCCAACCCTAATTAATGTTGTCCTTTATAAGAGCTGCCACAGTCGTGTTGTCTCTTCACAGCAATGAAACCCTAACCAAGACATGTGACAAGGGAGAAGGAATAGCCTTCAACAGAGTCCGGCTGACATGCCAAGACAAATGGAGAAAAGAGGAGCGGCAGCAAGGATGTGCCGTGAGGAATTCTCAGAAAACCCACGTCCTGACTGGAAACTTTAGACACACAGAGCATCTGTTTTTATCTTGAAGACCTGGGCGTCTGTTTCCTTAGAAAGAAGACATAGGGTGTGGGGTAGAAAAGAAGAGAGAAACAGTTATTCTAGAGAAGTCCTGTTGCCAGCTCACACCCACACCCCCAGTACAAAGCCCGGAAAGTATCAGGCAAGCGTGAAACAAATGTTTCCCAGAACCTTGCTTCTTGTTATACATCATAGTGAACCAATCACTTCAGATACTTTTGAAATCCTTGACAGTGTCATTGGGATGTGTACATTTCTTATATCTGCACTAACTAAATACAATTTGGTTCTCAGCCTGTTTTCAGAAATCAGATTTTACCGGCCACAAATATTGTTGGCTGTGTTTGTGGTACCGCACAGCTAGCTGGAAACATTCCATCTGCACAGGAGACAGGAGCGCTGTGGTCTGAGGTGAGAGCCAGCCACAGTGGCCAGTCATCTGCAGACAGTGTCTCCCTTCCACTTACAACCTCCCTCCCCATGAACCTTCTCCTAAGTTACTAACATTGGGCACACCATCTAAAGCATCTTAAGCGTTTTCTAATTGGGCTTCTGATGTCCAGCTGGTGGGATATGTCAATGTGAGTCACGGTGTGCATGGTTCTTTGTGTCTGGATGTATGAGACCCATCCAGATGCAGCAGGATTCTGGGGTCTTTGTCTCCCTTCCCCAAATGCCAGAACCATTCACAGTCCTGAGAACTGAACTTCTGTCTCCCTCGAGGAGCTGAAAAAGTCCAAACGAGAGTCCTGCTTCTACAGAGCAAAGGACAGTTCAGATGGAGCTAGCCCAACTGGAATTCTCTTGAGTGCCTTCTGTGTGTCTCAGGGAATCCCCTCAGAAGTCCTGTAAAGGGACATCACATATAAAGAAGCAAGATCCTGGGCACAGCATGCCCAGACTGTCCATCTACTAACCATCCAGCTGTGAAGTGTCTTTACTTCAAAAACATCACAGAGGTAAACACTCAAAGCATGGTGGGTAAACATAGAAACGAACAGATTGGATCATCATCAGGAAATCTTTCTTAATTTTAGCCTCTGACCTAGTATATTTCCTGAAAATGAATTTTCAGGGCCTGAGAAATAAGACTAAGGGTTAGAGAGAGTAAATAAGAACCCTGATACAAAATACAAAAATGTTTGACTAATAATAGTTCTATTTCCTTCCTATGGCCTTTACTCCACCCACATTCCTGCAAAGAATGCCTTCCTTGATTGTAGATTACAAAAGCTTCGCCCTACTCATGGTCAGCTTTGACCCTGTCTACCAGAGTTGGTTTTGAGCACCCACTCGACTCTAGAGATGCCAGGCCAGGGAAGAAGACACATGTGTGTCTATTCCCAGCCCTCACCTGGATCCCTCCACACCCTGTCTCTCCCCTTCTACCTGTAAAGTGTACTTTATCGGCATCAGAAGCACGTGTTCAGCTAAACTGTGCTGCATGCAATCTGTTTTAGATTACATCCCTCGGGCAGCGCCACTCCTTTCCAAGTTTAGATTTATATGTCTGGCTGGTAAAGTAGTAATTCACCTCCCTCCCCTAAACATGTTTTGGTGCTTTTGGATTGTCCATTCCTCAAGGGTTTATTTACTCTTCTGTGTGTGGCAAGTGGAGGCTGAGGTCCTGTAGTAAGAAGGCTGGAAATAGGAACTAAACAGGATAGGACCAGACTTTAGAGTTGAAGGTGGAGTCCTAACAACCTTCTCAGCTAGCAACCTGATCAGTGTCATCCAAAAGTATTAAGAGAGACGAAGCCAGAGGTAACAGAAACAGAACAAAGAACAAAGGGGCAGGAAATGTCCCTGGAGTCACTTGATAATCCTGGGAAAAATGTGTGCATCAAGGGTCAAGAAGCTGAGTAGCCTAAGCCAGGGGCTGTAACCCTCTGCTCATAATGATCATTACTGTTGAACTCTGCCAACGACATCAGGGAGAAGGTGCAAGAGAACACAGGGGAAGTCCCAGGTCAGTTCTACACATGAGCAAGCCTCAGGGCTTGGTCTCCCTGGCACAGTTAAAAGACAGTTTACTCCTGCGTTCCCAGTGTGGGAGTGGAATCGGGATCTGCCTCGAATGTTCACAGCATCCCTGCCAAGCAGGGGGTCTGATGCTGCCTTCAAGCCACAGCAGAGAAATGGTGCAAGAGAAATTGCGGGGTACAGAGAAGGTCCATTCTGGGAATGTTAAGTTGTTCTTCTGCTAGTTTAAATCCTGTTATCTTACATGCTGTCAGAGAACCCAGCCCACACAATGGATGCTCAGTAAGTAGTCGCCGAATGGAAGGCAAGCAGAACACCCTGATCTCAGATGGGGTTTTACCATCCTGTCGCAGCAGACTGAGGACCATGCAGATTCCACATCTGTTATTACAGAGCCACTTTCAAAGATGACCACTGCCCACCTGCTCATTACAGCCTCTGTATCTTAGATAAAAGGCCGCCAATGTGCTCTTTGCAGGAAAGGCTGTTGATGAACCCCTAAGACACTCTCCAACTGCCAGCCTGCTGAGGAGTTAACCGTTAAAAGGGACTAGCCTTTTTAAAGTGGTTTATGTTTTGTTTTGGGACAGCATAGCAAGTGACAACTTTCATTGTGACATGTTCACACCTATAGCATTACATTTTGTTTTTAATTGCCTCCTTCTGGTCTCCCCAGCTCCCATCCTCCTCTCTTCCTGGTCACTTACCTCCTATCAAATAGACCCTTCTGCCTTTGCGTTGTGTATCTCTCTTGTCTCCTACCTTTTGGATTTCTTCCTTCTTTCTCAGTCCCCTTTTCTATTTAATCTTTCTTTGTCTCTTGTCTGTCTCTTTCTCTCTGTCTGTCTCTCTCTCTCTCACGCACACACACACACACAAACATGAATCCATGCAATGCATATTTTTAAAGTTTCTTTTACTTTATGTGTATGTGTGTGTGCCTGTGTGCATGTATATACACCACATGTGTGACTATAAGCCCATGCAGGTGAGAAGAGGACATGAGATCCCATAGAACTGTAGTCACAGACAGCTGTGAACCTACAAAAGGGTGCTGGGAACCAAACCCAGGTCTTCTGCACGAGGAAGCAGCATTCTCCACTGATCCATCTCTCTAGCCCCTAAATTTTACTCTAGATTTTGCATATGAGAAAAAAATATGTGATATCAGTGGAAGGCTGTCCGTTCCCTTCGTTTTTCTATGCTTAGATTTCATCATTTATAGATGAATAAAACTCCACTAAGCCATGTCCATGTTCTCTTTTTCCAGTTGCTTGATGATGAACATCTGTGCTGGTACCGTGTCTTAGCTATCAGGAACAGGGAAGCAATACACACTTGTGTTCGAGGACCCTGTGGTGTGGTGCCTTGGAGTTCTTTCTGCACATGGAGTGCTGTAGCCGAGTCATGTGGTTAGACATAAGGAACCTCCACACTGATTTATATAGTGGCTGGCCTAATCTACATTTCCTTCAGCCATGTGTAAACATTCCTCTCTCTGTACATCTTCACCAGCATCTGTTGTTAGTCTTCCTTCTTTCTTTCTGTCTGTCTGACTCTTTTGTGGACTCTTTTTCAGTTTGATACAGGGTCTCATATATCCTAAGTTTGTCTTTTATTATTAGCTGAGGAAAACCCTGAAGTTACGATTCCCACCATCTTTTTAGTGTTCAGTTTATGAATGAGTTCATGCCCAGTTTATGAGGAGCTGAGACTAGAACCCAGGGCTGTGTGCATGCTTGGCCAATACTCTCCTCATTGAGCTACATCCCCAACCTGTTTTCCCCACAGTATATCACTTTAACCCAGGCTAGCCCAGCCTCAGAGTCATGGTGACACCCCTCCTTTAACATCTTCAGTGCTAGGATTACAGGTGAACACTTCTTTTATTCATGAAAATCATTCTGACTGGAGGAGATGAAATCTCTATGTGATTTTAATTTTTATTTCCATGTCACCTAAAGAGGTTGAACAATTTCAAGTAGTTATTGGACATTGGATGTTTTCCTTTGAGAGCTGTCTATATAGTTCACGAGCCTACTTACTGTTGGGATATGTTTGGAGTCTTATAGATTCTAGATATTAATGCCCTGCTGGGTTCATAGCTGGTAAAGATTTCCTTCTGTTCTGCAGATGGTCTCTTGGCTCTTTTGGTTGGTTTCTTTTGTTGCACAGTAGCTTGTTCATTTCCTGCAATCCTATTTGTCAATCCTTGGAAACATTTCCTGTTCTACATGTCCATTTCAGAAAGTCCTCACCTGTACCTATGTCTTGAAGTATTATGCCTACGTGTTTTCCTCTAGCAGAGAAACCATTTATTTAAAAGGAAAAGCAATGGATGTAGCTCAATGGCATTGTGCTTCCCTGAGTAAACCCAGCATCCCCAGAGCCCACATGAGAGAAGAGAACCATCTGAGGACCCTCCATCACCACCCTCCACCCCCACACTCACGCCCACAGCATGACATGCATGCACACCTCTGCATTTGCCTACACATACCTGCACACACTAAAGGAAAAATTTGTAAAAATATGTATTTTAAAAAGGCACCTCAAAATTTGGCATCTGATGAGAGCGTCAGAGACCTTCCTCCTACATTTACCTCTTTTAAACCTCAGTTTCCCTAATGTACCAGATACAGTGTTGAAAATGAGGTATTGGGAAAAGAAAGTGAGCAGATAAACCCCAGTTTATCAAAGCCAGTAGTGGTTCTCAGTGGGTGAGCATCAGGAAAGCCTAGCTCAGTCTGGAGATGCATTTATGGAGGTAAAAATAGCTCCCCCGTTCACAAGCGCTTGCCGTGCGTCTGCCACTTTACATATAATTATCTCATTTAATGTCACCCTCATCATAATTCTGAGAGGTGGGTACCGCCATCTCTGTTTTAATGGTGAGAAACATGGCGTTTAACAGAGATGGTATGGTTGTTCAGGGCCTTAAAGTCCAGCCAGGAGTTTAGGAAGACCTGGACATGCCAGAGCCCCCAAATCCAAGGAAGAGAGGACATCATCACTCTGTTCTACATGGTCACTGGGAGACGGGGACCTGTGTGTGTGGATTCAGGCCTGACGTTTTCTAAGATGTTAATGGGAAGCTTGAGTCCGGGAGGGAAGATAGTGTATCTCCACTTGCTTGCTTTAAGGGCATTTAAACCACTGGGTGGAAGAAAGATTAAAGTGGTCCTGCTTAGGGCCAGCCAGGCAGGCAGGCAGGCAGGCAGCCAGGCAGGCTGCAGAGCAACTGTGAGATGCTAGGTGGCTAAGAAGCAAAGCACAGCTTCCATGCTTAGTCCTGGAGGAGGCAGGCAACTGAAGGGTAACATTCTGCATCTCTTGTTGAGGTTTTGGAAACTAATGGCTTGCCCAGAGTCACACAGTCCCAAACTGCTGAAGTTGAGTCCTGAGCCCTAGCTCTGGGTTTTGCAGCATAAGGCTGCTGCAAGGAAGACATAAAATACCAAGTCTGGACCTTCCACAGAAGCTGCAGAGTCCTAGTTCCCACTGATTGTTTTCTTTGTCTATTCCGGAAATAAGAGTGTGTACAGTTAGATCTTTGTTTCTTTGTTTCCTTTTTTCCTTCTTTCCTTCCTTTTTTCTTTTTCTTTCTTTCTTTCTTTCTTTCTTTCTTTCTTGGTTTTCTGTTTCTTTCTTTCTTGGTTTTCTGTTTCTTTCTTTCTTGGTTTTGTGTTTGCTTGTTTGGGGGGTTGTTTTGATTTGGTTTGTGGCTTTTGGGTTTGTTGTTGTCTTGAGACAGTTTGTCTGTGTAGCCCTGGCTGTCCTGAAAGTCACTCTGTAGACCAGGCTGGCCTCGAACTCAAGAGATCTTCCTGCATCTGCTTCCCGAATACTGGAATCAGAGGTGTGCACCACCCTTCCCAACTACATTTTTCACTTTTAACAAGAGACTATGTAGGACTAGAAGGGCCAGTGACCTTCAACCTTCTCCAGGTATAGCCTCGGAGCCTCTGCCTGAAGGTCCCATTCTCTGTGCCATCTGGTACACCCCAGGGCTTAGAGATATCTGGTCTTTGGCCAGTGCTTATTGCTTCTGACTAAAGTCTGCAGGACAGATCACCCAACCCAAGGCTTTGAAAATATCTGTCCCAATAAATGGTGTGAGCTGGTAAGATTTCTGTGCTGAGCTGCTAAGTTTGGGGACAATTTGTAACTCGGTGATGCCTAGCTATGTTATGGGATCCGTCGGACTAACCAGGCTTCATCTCCTGGGAAAGTGTTTATCATCTGCCACAGGTTTGTATTAGGATGACCCCACAAGCTGCTGTTACCCACTGTTCCCATCAGCTGTCACGGTGTTCCCTTGAGAACCAGAGGTGCTCAAGGTCCTGAGCTGTGGCCCTCTGTGGTCACCATGCCTCCCCCTCTCTGTCAGGAGCAGATTAAATCATTCCTTCTCCTGGCCTTGAGAACTTGTCTGTGCCAAGCTGTCTCCAGGTTCCAAGGCAGAAAGGAAAAAATAGCCTGATCCTCGTCCCCCCAGGAGCACTTGAGCTCAAAGATGTTCATAACTAACAGCCTGTCCCAGCAGGAGGTTTGCCATGCAAGCCAGAGACAAGTCAGGTGCAGATTCCCACCCTAGACCTGTGAGTTGGGAAACAACAGGAGGATCTTCATGGGGACCACCCAGAGCCCACTAAGGGGCAAGGCAGCGGTCAGTGGGAAGCAGGCAGATGCAAGCAGACTGCCCTATGGTTGGCCTGACTGAAGGTCCCCCCTGTTCTTGCCTCCTTCCTGAGACTCTGCCCCAAGATTAATTACCTCCCTTTTAGCCCCCCACTTCATTTCAGACCACTCTTCACTCATCCCCCAAGCATCCAGCTCCACCACACCCCATCCCCACAGCCCATCCCCCACACCCTGGGTGATGCTGGCTGTCAGGGGTTTCTCAGAGTATGGTGCAAGCCACTTCACTTTTATATCTTTTCCTGATTTCCCAGTTGGAATGCAAGCTGCACGAGATCTCTGAATAAAGATGCACATAAAACCAGGCTCAGAACATCAGCGGTCCTGGTGGAGGGGACATGAAATTAATTCAGACAGGCTGTGTAAGAAGGCGGCACCAATGCAGACCTAGAGCTTGCATTCCCAATCAGCACCAGGAGTGTCTCATCCTCTCATTCCCTCCTCCCATGATTCTGTGACTTGGCTGCAATGCTCCCCTGTGACAGATGAGGAAGTAGAAGCCAGGGGTCAGTGAGTGACTGGCCCATACCTCTCAGCTGCCAGGAAAGACCAGACCAGAGGTTCTGTTGCTCTCTGCTCTGTGTGTACAAGAGGACCCAGAACCTCAAGCCCCAGCGTCATGAAGAAAGTCCCCCAGCCTGTTTGACTATTCAGAATAATCAGTTCTCTACCCACACCACGGCTAAAGTCTCTGCCCCCATAGATGGAGGCAAGTTCTGGGAAAGGTTCCAAACCTTGGGCTAGAAGACCTTGAAGCAGCAGTGAGAGGGGCCAGGCAGACTCACGTGCCTTTAGAAAAATCCCCAAGAGCTGCATTTGCAGGCTACAGGAGCACAGGCCTGGGATGGGGTGGAGGCTTGCCACATGGAGGTGATGGGGAGGACTTGTTCAAGGGCAGACTAGTTCCGGGCAGTACAGAACCCCCAGATTACGTCTATTTAACTGGCACTCTCCTGCTGCCAGAGGACATCATAAGGAGGCCTGTTGCCTGTTAGTGTCGGTCGTAGCACGATCATTACTTGAGGATCAGGAGCCTCTGAAAGCAATACCCTTCGTCAGAACAACCTGTGCCCACCACCTCCCCTGCCAGCTAAGTGACCTGATAGCATCATCCCCAGAGCACCAGAGCAGAGTGAAGCAGATCACTTCAGTGGCTGTCACTGGACTGAGTCCTGCCACAGCCCTGGGTGTGGGGAGCAAAGGGTTACTGACCCTTGGGTGGCCTGTGGGTCTGACTCAGATCTTTTCTGAACTGGTTCCTCAGCTATTCCATCCTGCTGTACACACTGGATTAGAGGGAAAGCTGCAGGGACCACAGGAGCCAGAGGGGCACAGATGGTGGCTCCTGCTCCCAGGAGAAAGATGGTGTTGCTTTGTTTTGAGGTGGGCTCCCACTGTGTTAAAGAGGCTCTCCCCTGAGTCCTGAAGTAAAGCAATCCTCCTGCCTCAGACTCTCAATAGCCAACACACCCAGATGGAAATAAATTCTTTTAAATACTAGCTGCCAGTCCTTTCAGTATAGGGCTACATCTGGGCACTATTGGTACAGTGGTAACGGTCTCCTTGGTGTGTCAAGGGCATAAGAATCCCAGTGGGAAATTGTGTCCCTTGTTGCCTCGTTGTTACAAAATATCCACTCTCTGATAATCCTGCCTTCTGGGCTCACAGATAAACAGTTCCTATAACTAAATGGTGGCTGTCACCCACACATGGTCCTCTGTTATTGGGAACACCAGAGAAGGAGTCTTTCTGATAGGGACCTCACTGGAAAAGTCAATATAGCTATGTTCTAAGAACCCAGAGTCTGAAGGAGCTAAATGTGTACAATGAAACCCAGCCCATGATAGGGAGCACTGGTGATGAGAACCCGCCAGTGATGGGGAGCACTGGCGATGAGAAGAGCCAGCCAGTGATGGGGAGCACTGATGATAATGAGAGCCAGCCAATGATAAGAAGCACTGACGATGAGGAGAACCCGCCAATGATGGGAGCACTAATGATGAGGAGAGCCAGCCAGTGATGGGAGCACTGATGGTGAGGAGAACCCACCAATGATGGGAGCACTGATGGTGAGGAGAACCAGCCAGTGATGGGAGCACTAATGATGAGGAGAACCAGCCAGTGATGGGAGCACTAATGATGAGGAGAGCCAGCCAGTGATGGGAGCACTAATGATGATGAGAGCCAGCCAATGATAAGAAGCACTGACGATGAGGAGAACCCACCAATGTTGGGAGCACTAATGATGAGGAGAACCAGCCAGTGATGGGGAGCACTGGCGATGAGAAGAGCCAGCCAGTGATGGGAACGCTGATGATGATGAGAGCCAGCCAATGATAAGAAGCACTGACGATGAGGAGAACCCGCCAATGATGGGAGCACTAATGATGAGGAGAACCTGCCTGTGATAGGGAGCACTGACAATGAGGAGAGCCAGCCAGTGATGGGAGCGCTGATGGTGAGGAGAACCAATGTTTGAGCAACACAAGCAGGAACCAGTGCTGATCGTGCCTTGGGGGAGTCAAACAGGGCAGGGAAGACAGAAAGTCTGGCTTCTGGAAACAGCAGAAGCCAGCTCAGGCTTGTGAGTATCTCTGGCCTCACTCTAGTCCCTCAAGGTTTTTGACCCAGACCTCCAGCCCCCATGTTCCTGTTGCTAGACCCTCCTGACACCAGGTCCACTCTCAAATTCACCCATATTCCATACCAGAGCCTTCCAACTCTGCTTCTTTAAGGGATCCTCCTGATATCCCCTGCGGTGTTCACTGGCACAAAGGACACAATTTCCCACTGGGATTCCTCTGCCCCAGTCTTCCAGGAAGGCAGGGCCAAGGCACAACCTCTTGGTTCCTTGCCCATGAAAATGAAATGAAATGTGCTTGTTTTGTTTTTGTTTGATTTTTTTTCTTTCCCTTCGCTTCTAAAAGCTGCTGGTATGGAACTTATTTCAAAAGGTGAGTCATCATCTTACATGGGTAACTGATTCATTTCTTCAGAACCAAGAGTGTCTCGCACGTAAGCAGGTGCTCACATGCCTATGCGCGCGCATGCGCACACAGTCTGACAAGCATATCCCTTAATCCCAAGTGAGAGCCAACCAAGATGAAGGCTGCTTTGAATCGGTCTTCAGTGACTGGGCTGAAGGACTTACTACCCAAGAGTCACTGGGCTCCTGTTGTTTGGCAGGCAGTGTTCTGTGCCCCTGGGGATTTGGCAAAGAAAAACAAAAAATTGGGGTTTGAGTTCCAACGAAAAGGGATCTTCAGGCCTAGGAGCAGTGGTGCCTGAGGTGGTAATGAGCAAAGAAACGAGCAGAGTGCCTGCAGCAGAGAGAAACCAAGTGTTGTGAGACCAAGTCAGAGACAGCGAGGCTGTAAGGCCTGGGCCTGGCGCTGTGCAGTCCACTGGGACTGCCCTCCCTTCTGAACCAATCTTCGCTACCTCACTGCCCGGGTCACCCTCCTTCTCCTTAGACGCAGCTCACCTCCGTTTTTCCTCCAGGTATGAGTACCACCTTGCCCCAAGTTGCCCAAAGACCCTGCCATTTTCCTCAGACAGAAAGGAAGTGAAATCTTGATTCTAGGCACCTGGGGAGAAAGAAATGAGAGGGTTTCATTAGCCACACAAATCTTCACAGGCCCCAGGCCTGTGAGGTAAACGAAGTATAGCTGCTTCTGTTATGGCCACATGGGGTCACTGTTGAAAACCAGTCTCGCACAACCCTGGGAATGGCTGGCTTCCGTACCACACACTCTGTCTGGTCAGACCCCTAACCCACACTGCCCTACTGCTGGGATCTCAGTATTTCCCACTAGGCGCCAGCTGGGCTTTCAGGGAACACATTCCAATACTCAGCTCTTCTTTGCTAAGGGACTGAAAACCAGAGTGGTTGGTTCCACGGGACTTTTAGCTACCTGAATGCAGCTCTTCCTCGGAACTCTTTTCCTTACTAAGAGATCCTTTCTGAGGGTGACAAACAGTTCCAGGTCATCCTAACGAGATTTTCTAAGTTCGAACACCAGAGGGTGTGAACCGAGAGATGCAAAATCCCAATTTCTAGAGAGTCCTACTCTATTTATGCCTTTTAAATTTATTATTATTCATTATCATTGTTATCTATTATTTTATATCAGGAAAAATTAAAGGCCACTATGGATAAGTATTCCTGCCTATTACAGCAGACATCAGAAATACTTATTTTTTTGTGTGAAAATTTCAAAGCTCAAAATATACCATAAAATCTGTCAATTAAAAGAAAATAGTATTTACTAGATTAATTCGTTTCTATTCTATATTATCACACTCATACATATATGTGTTCATATGTACTTGTGTGTATAGTTTTCCCAAAATTTGAAATAAAACTCCATTCCCGACTAACGGCAAGAAAGAATTCCAGCCTCATCAGCAGGCAGGGCATGATGCTCCCACCAGAGTCTAAAGACAGCTCAACGCAGGCAGCATCTGAACTGAGCCCAGCATCACTGCATCTGTGCTTCAAACGAGGCAGAGACAAAGCCATTTTGTGGACACATAAATTATCAAGCCCCCACTTCCTTTGGTGATGTGAATCATAGCAGCTTTTTTTAGGGATAGCGCGGATGCCCTCCACTGAACTTCCCAGCTCCATGACAACACCCACTGCAGGTGGGTGCTGTCATGCTTTCTTAGTCCTGCCTTAGAATTCCAAAGTAGAACCCACCATTTTAAGAGAGTTCCCCAATGGGTCCCCCTTTATTGACCCATCCTGTGGTACCTCTCAAATGCATTCTCCTTGTGTCAGCAAATGACATAAACCTCCCTCCTCCTGCCAGGCATGCTCCTGACCTTAGCATGCCAGTTCCCCACAGGAGCTGGTCTCCAGCATCTTCACATGTGACCACTGTAGGGATCAGGCCCTCTTCAGTGGTTGCCTAGCGATGCAGTGTCATCCAAAGGATGTAAACATCTCCCTTGTTTCCTTTTTGTTTCCCCCACTTCCCCCCTTTCAGTATTTCCAATTATACATACCTTCAGTGCAATATCTCAGCATTTTCTTTTTTACTTGACTACATTTATTGGAATATTTTTGTTTTATTTTAATACCTATTGTTTTTTTGTTTTCTCTGGTGATAATCAGTCAGGATATCACACACACACACACACACACACACACACACACACACACAAAGGCTGTCACAGACTCCTTTAATGAATGGTAAACCAAATCAGGACCAGAAACTCTTCAGGAACACAAGAGTAAAACTAAGACAAGATCCTTTTCCCAAGGCTTGGAGAAGTCAGTGACATGTCTGAGACAGGAGTGAGCAAGGCAAAGCTGGCTGGCTGCAAGCAAGTACCTCGGGGATCTATGAAGAGCAACCCTGGAGGTCAGCCATGTCCCTGGCCCAGAGGAATAAATCAACCTTGGTGCCAGGTACTTCCTCCACTCTTGCCAACAGTTCTAAAATAGAGTGGGCTACACCCAGGAAGGGAAGAGAGTGGGGACATGCCCAGCTCAGCTGTGCCACAGTCCAAAACCCACAGAAGCTCTCTGCCCTTGGGACCCTGCTGGGAAACAGGACTTAAGAGCTCCACCCAGATTTTAGCATGGACAAATCCCCAGGGGCCTGTTGTCTCCAACTCTCTGAGTTAAGGCACTCCTCAAACTGGCAGAAGTTTGGGCTGTTTAGACCTGGGTCACTGTAGAACCAGCCTGGGGGAGTTTGTGCTTTTCCAATGGCAAGTCATGAGTCAGAATCAGTGTTCAGGGCAAGAATTTTTAAAGGCACCAGTGCCTGAGGTTCAGACTCTGAGAAAGTTGTTGCAAAGATTTAATCAGCAGGATAAGCTTGGCAGGCACTTGGAAGCCCACTATGTTTCCTACGCTGAAGAAAGGAACCGCCCTCCAGATGCCTGGGGAACAGCCTGTGAACTTGGATACAAATGATAACAGATTTGCTGAAGGCTTTTCACCCAGGAAGCAGAATAGCCTAGAGCAATGGTTCTCAACCTGTGGACTGGGGTTGCCTAAGGCCACCAGAAAACACAGATGTCTACATTAAAAGATCCATAACAGTAGCAGAATTACAGCTATGAAGTAGCAATGAAAATAAATAATTTTATGTTTGGGGGTCACCAGAACATGAAGAACTGCATTGAAGGATCACGGCATTAGGAAGGTTGAGAATCTCTGTCCTACCACCTCTACCTCTTTCCTCCTGTGCCTTCTTATTAGCTGTTTATGGATGTGCTATTCTGGGGGCCGTGAGCTCCTTGGCACCAGGGTACCAGTATTCAATGCCTTTGCTCATTTCCATTCTGACCTGCAACATCTAGGACACAGTATACATCACATATTCAACAGAGGTATAAAGGGGGAAATTAGATGTCTACAATCTCTAGGTAACAAGGTCATGTGAATTGTGTCACCCCAAAGATACTGAAGTCAACACTAGTACTTGAGTCATTTGTAAAGAAGCTTGTCTTGGTCAAGTTTGTGTTTCTATCAACAAAATGCATGAGCCTGGATTATTTGTAAAGAAGAGAAGTTTATTGGGCTCAGAATCCTAGAACCATTGTACTGGCATCCCTGGCCAAAGCCCCTGTTGCTTCACCATAACATGGCAGATGAGGAGAAACAGCCGTGTGCAGAAGAGATCAGACACAGACTAACTGGTGCCCCTGAGCTCTCACTCCACAAAGCTGGCACTTATCACTTCTGAAGGCGATGCTGCAATGACCTAGACAGCTTTCACAAAGGCCTCACTGCCTCTCAGCATCAGCATACTGAGGGCCAAGCTACCAACATAGGACCTGTAAAGAGATGTGTTCAAACTCTGGTCAAACTGTGTCCAAAGTGTAGCAAAGTCTTGGCAGACGTTGAAGATAAGATCCTCTGGGATAGACTGATCACTGAGAGTCTGGATAAGCAGGAAATACTGAGCTCACAAAAACATGACCAGGTACAGGAAAAGAACACTACCCATGGGCCAAAGAATGCCATGTTGACTGAAGCCTGGGGAGGGGCACAGGACAGAAGGATTTGATCTCATATACTTTGTCTCGAAAACTGTGGATTTCTGTCCTGTAAACCACCTGATTTGTGCTATTTTGTTACACAAGAAAAGAATGCATGCAGAGTACAAAGAAATACTGAGTTACAAGTTCAGCTATGTAGAGGGCACATGCCCATTCACTCTCTCTTAAGCTAATATTTGCAAAGCCCTGCCATGTGGTGGGCCCTATCTGAGGCAGCCGTCAGACAGGCTCCTGCCTTGGGCTTCCTGTTTGTGGAATGTTTGTGGATTTCCTTTCTGATCTGCAAAGGGAGTCCTCTGACCTTTTCCAGGTCACTCCCCTTCCCTCAAGAAAGGGGCCCTTGGTTTCAACACTCACCTTCAAAGAACCAACTAGCCTCCAGTTTCTTCTCCTCTCTCCAGCCAAAGTTAAGCTCCTGGAGGCTGAAATCACCTCTAACCAACAACTCAATGCCCACTCCACTCCTAAGACATGAATGAGTCGTCGTCTCCCCCCCCCCCCCCCCCCCCCCCCCGCCAGAGAGCCCCAGGCTCAAGTGTTATCAGAAATAGCTCCAGTGGATCCTAGAGTTCAGTCTGGCTGGGAGCCCTGGCCTGGAGGTCACATCTCTAGCTGATACAAAAGCAGTAGCTTACTGTGTGGTCAAGAACAGTTCAACTGTACCTTAATGCTGCTTAAAGGTGGGGATATGCCCTTCGGTACACAGGATAATGCCGTTCTGTGTTATACCCCACAAAGCCTCAGTGGTTCAGTCACTCCCTGTGGCCTCTAGATGTCATCAAGAGAAATAGTAAGCCCAGGGCGAGCAAAACACAATGCAGTGCTTGACGGCAAACTAGTCATTAGAAGTGTGTTCTAAGTACATTGTAGTAACTGTTCAGACCACGAACACAATTGTACTGGTTAGAGTTTTAGTCAATTAAATACAAGCCAGGGTCGTATAGGAAGAAGGAACTTCAACTGAGAAATTGTCTCCACCAGACTTAGTTGCAGGCAAGTCTATGGTGCATTTTCTTAGCTAATGGTTTGTGTGAGGGGGCCCAGCTCACTATGGGCAGTGCTTCCCCCAGGCTGGTGGCCCGAATTCTGTAAGGAAGCCACCAATGGGGAGCAAGGCAGTAAGCCGCGTCTCTCATGGTCTCTGCCTCAATTCCTACCTTCAGGTTCCTGCCTCGAGTTCCTGACCAGTTTCCCACGTGATATGGAAGAGAGTAAGATGAAGTTAACCCTTTCCTCCACAACTTGTTTTTGGACATAATTTTTTTTATCAGAGCAATAGAAAAGCCAATTAAGACAACAGCAGTCAGGGATGCATAATAGTACACGCCTTCAATCCCAGCACTCAGGAGGCAGAGGCAGCTGGATCTCTGAGTTTGAGGCCAGCCTGGTCTACTGAGAGAGATCCAGGACAACCAGGGCTACACAGAGAAACTCTGTCATGGACAACAAAAAAAAAAAAAAAAAAAAAAAAAAAAAAGTGACAGTGGTGAACTCCCATGATCAATATCATTTGGCATGAGGCAGTACCAGTCTTTGTCTTTGGCTAGGTACCAGTGGTGTGGCATCTGAGGCAATCAAGCACCTGACGTCTCTGGTGGAATAAGGATGCTACTGATGTCATCTGCCTCAGGGAGTTGTGAGGAGGATGGGAAAGTTAATGCACAGTACCTCTAACAGAGCTGGGATCAGGGCAATGTGCACCAGTGCTCTTGTGGACCCTGGGCTTCCCTACGGTGGCAATAACCTCCAGACCCTCTCTCTACCCCCAAAAGTCCTCTGTACCAAAAGGCCCTTTGTCTCTTAGCTATTGTGCGCTGCCATGGGGAGCTCAGCTGGGACAGGGGTGGGAGGGGTGAAGGGAGGGCGCCATCTTGCCTTTTACACAGTATGGTTACTGGAGACGGTATCTTCCTCTACAGAAAGGGGCAGTTGCTTCCAGGCATGCTCTATCCACCCCTCTCTGTCTAAAACTTGCTCTGTCCCCTCCCCTGCCAGTCTTGGAGGACCAATGCCCAGCGGTGGCTAAGGACTGGCTTTCATGGCACCACAAGCTCACTGGTCCTTTTGTGAAAAGCCCCTCTCCTATACAGTTCAAGCCACCTTATTAGAGTGTGTCCATTCTTTATTGCAGGGGCACTTTCTAATGACGCCAAGTCACTTGGGAAGCCCATGGTAAAACAACACCTTCATGAGGAGTGGTGGTACTGAGCAAGTTACGTGTGCAGAGCTAGAAACTGGCCCTGTTTCAGAAAGGTCACCCAGCCCTTCTGGCCTGAGGAAGCCCCCTGTCATCATGGAAAAGCTAAAGCTTCTGGAGAAGCCATCAGGGAGTAGGAGCAAGGCCAGGAGCCAGGACCTGGCCTCTTTCCACACACCCTGCAGCTTTTCTCAGTTCCCCCAGGGAGGGCTCCCTGGGGCTAGACCAGGCACAACACTGAGGGTGTGTTCCTCTCTCACTACCTGCACTGGGAATGGGAGGCAGGAACATCATTGATCAATGGCCTGGGGTCCTTGGGAGACCTAAGAATCTGGATCCTGCAAGAGATCTGTAGTACCATGGTTGAATGAGGTGCAGGAAGCAGCTGCTGAGAGACCAGGCCCTGCCTTGAGGATCAAAGGCCTTCTGGGATTAGGGAAGTGGAGGGTTTCAGAATCTCCCTGCTTAGAGGAGAAAGAGTAGTGTGGAGTCCATGGGTCCAGAGGGGTGGGGGATTTCCCCTCCAAATATTTATCACACCTGGGATTCTGTCTCTTCCAGATTGCTGCCTTCCTCTGCTGTCTTTTTAAGAACATCTCCTCCCTTTACCCACATTCATGTCTTCTAATGTGCCCTGCTCTTACCCTGCCTCCATCCAATCTCAGGCAGGACAATATCCTTCTTCTCCACACCTCCACCCCCAGTGTCAGCATCGCCTTCAAGATTCCTAGACGTCGTAAGCCTGGGGACACAGCACAGGTGTATAGCAGACACCGTAGTTTCCTGGCCACCAAGGAACGGATGCACCAAGGAGAGTCAGGTGGTAGGACACTGCCTACAGTTATAAAATATTTATGTCTGTAATATCAGGAAGTAACCCTGATGCAAGACATTGCTGTGTAATTCTACCATAGCAGGCAGCCCCAGAGACGCTTTACCTGTAGGATCACAGTCAGGAAGGCTGTACAGCACACAGGTACACTAGAGACCAGGACTCACAATGATGAGGCAGTTCTCAAGGTCACGCCCGTATTGAGTGGATTCATGCCAGGATCTGCTGGGCTCCAAAGCCAAGCGCTCCTAACTGCTGATACCAGCAAAAGAACACCCAGCTGAGAAAACCCATCTCCTCTTTCCAATGGAGATGAGGCTTGTTTCTAAAGAGCAAAAGAAATAGCAGACATGCATAACTTGATGTGGCTTCCAGTGCCCAGGAAAGATGCACAGAGTGAATGACCATATTCTTGGTGGCCAATTCTCCTGAAATTGACCCTTTAGTTTGCTGCAATGCCAATTAAACAACAACAACAACAAAAAAAAACAAAAACAAAAAACAAAAAACTCCATTAGCCCTTGGAAGATGATCTTGACAAAGCAATTAAAATTAGAGTAAAATAATGTCCCAAAGTAGTTAGGAAAACGTCCAAGAAAGAAACACAGAAGGGGCGCTCTCATTACACATTCATTCTTTCAATGGATATTCAAGCTCCCCTGTTCTGCAATGTGCTACAGAATGGGAGGGCTTAATGCTGTGCTTCCAGGACACAAGAAAAGCTATTCTTGGGAGGCAGCAGCCACTGAAGGCATCTGAGAGATTTGCACATGTAACACCCTGCATCTCCCAGTGTTCCAGACTCCAAACCTTGACACTGCCACTCTGCAAATCAGAGCATGGGCCCAGAAGCATTACCTGAGCTTCTTAATTAAAGCCACATGGCCAGAGAATGGCAGTGAAGGAGCCAAGTCTGTCCTACTTCTTTGTCACTGTTGGTGATGACAAAGAGATGGCCATGAGCTCCTCAGGTCGATGGAGAAAGGATGGCACACTCAAGGAGATGTCTTGGAAATGGATGAGTATTTCAATGTCACAATAAAAGTACTAGAGGGAAATAAAAAGTTAAAAGTTTTAAGATTTTATTTTATGAACATATTCATCTGCATAAATGTATGTGTTCCATGTGTGTGCAGTGCTTATAGAGGCCAGAAGAGGGCATCAGATCTCATGGAACTGGAAATTGAACCGGAGTCTTCTGCAAGAGTAGTGGTGGATGCTATTAACTACTGATAGCATTCCAGGAACAAGTTTTATAATTTGGATATTATAAATTGGTTTATAATTTGATAAAAAGACTTTCCTCAGTATCTTCAGAGGCTCAGTAACAATAAACAATAAGCCTTTTATAGCATATGAAAGCATGCTATACTATTAAGATAATGCAGCCGTTCAGCAGATGCTCACTAACTGTAGCTGTCACCATCTCTGTTACCATTGGCTACTTCAGCAGTAGCACCATCATGTTAATCTCCATCATCTTCTTTCATCTCAACATCATCATGACACATGGATAAAGTTTTTAAAAGAACCTTGTACTGGCTGGTTTTCTGTGTCAACTTGACACAAGCTGGAGTTGTCACAGAGAAAAGGAGCCTCCCTTGAGGAAATGCCTCCATGAGATTCAACTGTAAGACATATTCTCAATTAGTGATCAAAGGTGGGAGGGCCCATTGTGGGTGGGGCCATGCCTGGGCTGGTAGTCCTGGGATCTATACAAAAGCAAGCTGAGCAAGCCAGGGAAAGCAAGCCAGTAAGCAGCACTCCTTCATGGCTTCTACATCAGCTCCTGCCTCCAGGTTCCTGCCCTGTGTGAGCTCCTGTTCTGACTTCCTTTGGTGATGAACAGCAAAATGTGGAAGTGTAACCTGAGTAAACCCTTTCCTCTCCAACTTGCTTCTTGGTCATGATGTTTTGTGCAGGAATACAAACCCTGACTAAAAGATTCATACCACTTTTTAAGCTGTCAGTATATGTGAAAGAAGTATATGTGAAGAGAAGAGAGCCCATATGACATTTGACTTCCTATATTTTGTGATTAGAAACATTTTATAGTAAAATCCAAAAGGAAGCTATGAGGATCTGTCTTAGTCAGGGTTTTTATTCCAAAATATCATGACCAAGAAAAGCAAGTTGGGCAGGAAAGGGTTTATTCAGCTTATACTTCCACATTGCTGTTCATCACCAAAGGAAGTCAGGACTGGAACTCAAGCAGGTCAGAAAGCAGGAGCTGATGCAGAGGCCATGGAGGGATGTTACTTACTGGCTTGCTTCCCCTGGCTTGCTCAGCTTGCTTTCTTATAGAACCCAGGACACCAGCCCAGGGATGGGCCTTCTCCCCTTGATAACTAATTGAGAAAATGCCTTACAGTTGGATCTCATGGAATCATATCCTCAACTGAAGCTCCTTTCTCTGTGATAACTCCAGCTTGTGTTAAGTTGACACACAAAACCAGCCAATACAACTGACCCCTTGTCAAGTTGACACACAAACATATCACTATTAAGCCTCAACCCTTACTTTCTTACTCATCCCCAAGACCTAAATAACGTTAAAAGTCCCACAGTCTTTGCAAATTCTTACATATTAAAATTTCAATCCCTTTAAAATATCCAATATCTTTTAAAATCCAAAGTCTTTTTACAAGTAAAAGTTTCTTAACTATGGGCTTCACTAAAATTCTTTAAGAGGGAAAAATATCAGGGCGCAGTCACAATCAAAAGCAAAATCAAACTCCAACCATCCAATGTCTGGGGTCCACTCATGATCTTCTGGGCTCCTCCAAGGGCTTGGGTCACTTCTCCAGCTCTGCCCTTGTAGTACACAGCTTGTCTTCTAGGCTCCAGCTGCCTGTACTCCACTGCTGCTGCTGTTCTTGGTGGTCATCTCATGGTACCGATATCTCCAAAACACTGCTGTCTTCGGCTGCAACTGGACTGCACTTTCACAAATAGCCTCTCATAGGCTCTCTTCATGGTGCCAAGCCTCAACTCTTTTGCATGACCCCTTCAGTCCTGGGCCATCAATTGCAACTGAGGCTGCACCTTCACCAATGGCCTTCCATGGCCTTTTACAGTGTCAAGTCTCAGCTGCTCTCCAGGGCCCCTTCAGCCTTCAAAACCAGTATCACCTGGGTGACTTACACATTACCAAGTCCTGCTGCAACACGAAGTACAACTTTGGCTGTCTCCGGAACACAGCCTCTTTATGCTCTCAGAAAACACTTCTCAGAAGACTTCACCTCAGTGATGCTGGTCTCTTCTTAATCACTGCTAATTTCTTAGCTCCAGCTAACCAGTATCAATTGTCCCAGTAATGCAAAGGTTTCGTTTTAGTAGTTCTGGTATCTTGTTAATCACAGCTGATTCTTCAGCCCCAGCTAACCAAAACCACAGAATCTTCACAATCAAAACAGCAATGCCCCTGATAAGAGTTTTTAATCTTCCCTCTGAAATTTCACAAGCCAGGCCTCCAACTTCTGCACTGTTCTCAACATTATCTTCCAAGCTCCCACAGAACGTCCCACAGAGCTCTTAACACCCAATGGCTCTTCTAGCTCAAAGTTCCAAGGTCCTTCCACAGTCCTCCCCAAAACATGGTCAGGTTGTCACAGGAATATCACTATACTACTACCAGTTTGCCTTAGTCAGGGTTTGTAGTCCTGCACAAAACATCATGGCCAAGAAGCAAGTTGGGGAGGAGAGGGTTTATTCAGCTTACACTTCCACATTGCTGTTCATCACCAAAGGAAGTCAGGACTGGAACTCAAGCAGGTCAGAAAGCAGGAGCTGGTGCAGAGGCCATGGAGGGATGCTGCTTACTGGCTTGCTTCCCCTGGCTTGCTCAGCTTGCTTTCTTATAGAACCCAGGACTACCAGCCCAGGCATGGCACCACCCACAATGGGCCCTCCCACCCTTGATCACTAATTGAGAAAATGCCTTACAGCTAAATCTCATGGAGGCATTTCCTCAAGGGAGGCTCCTTTCTCTGTGATAACTCCAGCTTGTGTCAAGTTGACACAGACAACCAGCCAGTACAGGATCCTTACTCTGCGTAAGGGGAAGTGCCAGTCAATAAGGGGAAAAAAAAAAAAAAAAAACAGAGCAAAAGAATTCGTAGAGAAATGAGGTCTCCTGGGTCCCCAGAGTGTAGACAATAAATAAGGTGACTTCCAGACTCTGGGTTAGATGTTGTTTCTCATCCCACAAGGAAAAGCAACAATTGGTTCAGGGAGTTGCTCTGTCTTCCCTTTGGAGAACCAGGAGTTTTCATTTTAATACTTATTCCCGTGCAGATGGATTTTTATTCTTGCTAACCAAAGAACCCTAGGCCAGATGAGTAGCTGATAATAATAATAAAAAAGGAAACAATGTATTCAACTTTACTGATACACAGTTGCAGACTAAGACACAGAAACACCATTACCTATCACACCAAAAAGCTACCAGACAGATGATTAAATGCTCAGTATTAGTGTGTGTGTGTGTGTGTGTGTGTGTGTGTTCGCGCGCGCATGTGTGTGTGTGTGTGTGTGTGTGTGTGTGTGTGTGTCTGTGTGTGTGTGTCCTCATTCACAATGCTGCTGAGTTTGTACATCTGGTACACCTTTGATATAGTACATAGTCAACATCAATCTCTTTGCCTTAGAATGAGAAATTCTACGTTCAGGTATTTTTCCCAGAAAATTTTGAGTTGATTTGTGAAGGTAAAATCAGGGATGATGACTTCATTTACACTGAAGTGAAAACTATCAACAGCCTGGCAGTTCATTAACAAATGAAGGAACAGCCAAGACACTGGGACAACACTGTGGCCGACTGTGGTCCCAGTGGTCCCTGCTCCCTAGAGCTTACACCTACCTTTCAAACCATTACTTTGAAAGTGAGAAGGACTCATTACTTGATTCTAACTAATAGGATGTCTCAATTCCAGAGGATGCTGCCTGTGCAATTTGATGACAAACAGCTCTATCTTGCCAGTGGGAAGATATTTGCTGGCTTTGGAAAAGCAAGCCTCCATGTTAGGAAGAGCTAAATGGAAAAAAACTGAAGCCAATTCATCTGCCAAACAGCTACTAAAGAACTCAAGCCCTCAAGGCACCAGCGCAAATGTAAATGAACTTTTTCAGGAATGAGATCTTCTCTGTGAGGCTTTCAGAAGAGAACTCAAACCCTCCAGACAACTTCATTATAGCTAATTGAGAGAACCAAAACTGGAGACCCCAACTAATAAATATGCAGATGCCTGACCCATAGAAATAGTGAGATAACAAAAAGCCACTAACCATGGCAATTTGTTACACAGCAATAGCTAACCAATACAAAATTCTACAACTTGAAAAACCAAAGTTATATCTATTTGTATAAAATATCAGAAACTACTATTCTTACCTTAAAGCAGAATATAGAATATGTACATTTTTTACAATAAAATGACTAAGATTTTTAATGTATAAGAATTTGGTCTGGAATTTGATCAATAGTGAGTGTGAGCACACTCAGACACATATACACACACTCACACAGACACATGTGCACACCCAGACACATGTGCACACTCACAGACACAAGCACACACACAGATACATGTACACACTCACACAGGTGTACAAATGTGTAAGTGAATAACTAATGTTTGTCTTAATCTAAAAGTTTAGGACTGACAAGATAGATCGATCAGAAGATAAAGGCATTTTATCACTAAGCCTGATGACCTGAGTCCAACTTCTGGGACCCACATGGTAGAAAAAGTAGAAATGACCCCTGAAAGTTGTCATCTGTCCTCTACCTATGTACACACACACACACTAAATGAAAAAAAAAAAAAACAAAAAAAAAAAAACAAAAAAAAACCCTAGTCAAATAACTCAATAAAATAATTCAACTTTCATGTCAAAAGGACCATTTCCATGCCTGGTTTCTTCCCTGTATTATACTACAGAGCCTGGCAGAGTGAATTGTCCTTTTGCTAGGCTTCCTTCAATCTAGGGGAAGCCATGTGTCACACCCGGACCCTGATACACAAGTAGAAGCACCCTGAGAGGAACAACCACCCAGACTTCTGCCCTTTTCCTTCCTTCCTGACTGCTCAGAACATACGTCACATGGTTAAGTTGCCCTGACAGAACTGTGTGACGTGTGCTTTAAAAGCAAAGGAACAACAACTCCGGGACTCAGAGGAGGAGCACGTGATCTACAGGAACTCAAGCTCAGAGGAGGAGCACGTGATCTAGCCTGCAGTTCTGACCTTGACTTTCCAGCAGGGCGAGATTTAAGCCTGGTAGAAGATTGGATGGGGGGGGGGGATGGGGGGCTTGATAAAAGGAAGTTCTAGCAGGAAAGCTGAGTCAGCACACGTCAGAAGAGTGGGCGAGCTGAGCCATCTCTTCAGCCTCTAAAGCTGTATTCGGAGAAATCAGTCCACACAACCATGGAGGCTGGCAACCCTGAAACCCAAGGCCCTGAGCTGAGACCCCACATGCTGCGGCTCAACTCCATCTTTGGCTAGTGGATTTTCTTCTTGCTTAGAGTTGGTAGAGTTGGGTCCTTTCATCTCGATCAGATTTTCAACAGGCTAGACACACCCCGAACGTGGAAGGCAACCTGCTTCTTTCAAAGGCTAATTTAATGCAGATCTCACCCCCCCAAACCCTCACAGAAACATGTTCCCACAAATACTTTGGCCCTGTGGTCAACCTCCACATTCTGCCAGTTCCTTATCTTGGACCTTGCTTCACGTGGGGACTGCACTGCAGGTGCCTTCCTGGCAGGCTGTCAACCATCAATGCCACTTCCTTCCCTTGGTCTTGAGGCTTCAAGAGCCCTTTTTCTCAGACCGTTCCATCCTCCAATTTGAATAGTCAGGAGACTCAGAATTAAAGCCATGTAGCATTAAGGCCCAAGCAGAGGTGCCATGAAAGTGAAAATTCTGGAAGACCAGATGCTCTATGCCAAGAACCCAGCACCATTCGAAGAAAACAGCAAACACTTTACACACGGCTCTCCTTCCTGTCTTGTGAGCCAGAACTGAGCACTGTGCAAACTTAGAGATGCTGGGAAATGACCAGGTCTGGACCCCACAGCAGTACTGCAGGGTCAGGAGCTAGCTTCGATCCTCCAGGGACACCTGGAACAGAGACCTTACCACAGCTCAAGACTTTCAATGCATAATGAACAAGCATCCTGCCCACTTCCGACCACACTCTTAGGAGTCCCACACAAACCCTGAGCCACCACAGGAAAGAACCATGGGGAACCCCAGCAGGTTCTCAGTGGAGTTTTCCACAGGTGACTCAATTAAAAGTTATCACCATACCCTGCCATTCAATATTTGAATTGTTTGCCCAACTCTCTCTTTTTTTCTCTCTCTTTCTCATTTTGTCAGTCAGCAAAAATTACTCACTTCAAAGAAAAAAAAATCTTTTCTTTTCCTTAGTAGTGGTCTGGGTTTCCTTAGAATGAGAGGTTTCTTCTGGCACCCTTTGCCGAAGAAGATGGTATTTGCATATCTTGTGAAAGCTAGCAGCTTGTAAAGTGGGGACATGACTCTCATTAGTAAGGACACCTATACTGACAGGGCTTACACTCTTCCAAAGGTCTCCCCATCTGGGACGGAGCTGGGGATCTTCAGAGCTGGAAAAGGTTGCAGTTGGCTGGCTGGTTGAGAATTGCAACAAACTTCCCAGCACAGGTAGGTTCCCCAGTCCTCCACCCCACCCCACCCCTACCCACCCCACCCATCCACACCCACACACCACACCCCATGGTACTGAAGAGACCATAACCGTCCAGCATGATCAGGTGACTTGGATCTAAAGAACTGGCTCAGCAGTTAAGAGTTTCTCTTCTTGAGGACCTGGATTTGATTCTTACTGTCCACACAGTGGCTCACCACCATCTGTCACTCCAATTCCAGGCTATCCAATACCCTCTTCTGGTCTCCATGGACACAAGGCACACACACGATGTGAAGACATACATACATGCAAGTAGGACATTCATATACACAAAAAATAAAAGCTATTTAAAAAAAGAAAAAGGAGGTCAGATGACTTCAGAAATTATAAGGGCTTTCAACAAGCTAAACCCTTGTTAATAGTGCTTGTTCCCTGGGGACTCAGGTAATGGATTAGCCTCTTCCAGAACATTCTCCTAATGGCATCCCATGGTAGACGGAAAAGAGATGGGGCAGGTTCTCACCAAAGTCATTTCTACCAACACATTAGTAGCTATGCAAGCTGGAGGCCATCATGGTCTTGCCGAGAAAGGCACTGAATGCATGTGGAGAGTGACTTCACTCGTAGAGAGGCGAGTCTACAGATCACTGGAGACAGGAGGAGCCTAGTTTTGAGTGTGACTAGAGCAGAACGTGTGGGAGGGCTGGATGAAAAAGAGCAGAGACACGTCATCAACTTGCACGTTTTAGAGGTGACCTGGGATGCTTTGTGAATGGCAAGAGAAGAGCCATTCACCACCTTGGACACAGACTGGTTTGGCACAAGGGAACATGGCGAATGCATCCCTAGTGAACAGAGAGTGCACAAAGCTGACCCTGTATCCCTGTCACTGCCTGACCCAAGGCTTTATCTGTTGCCACCCAAGCCTCCCTGCAGTGAGCATGGTAGGGGTCACAGAGGAGGAAATAGGCTCACAAATGGAGGCACTTGCCTAGTGCTTACTACAAGGACTTCAGGAGAGGAGATAGGGAAAGGTGAAATAGCCACAGTGCTGTGCCAGGCACTGGGGTAGCAGCCTAGCTAGAGAGGCAGGTGGTCAGATGAGCTGGCCCTGGGTATCTGCTATGTGGAGGAACTTTGTCAAAGAAAAGTAAGAGGTTTAGATCTGCACTGATTTGAGACCCAGCCTCCTGCCAGATACTCTGCCTCAGGTTACATTGGCTCTGCAACCAGGAGGTGGGACTTTCTACCTGGACAGGTTTTATCTGTGCTGCCTCCAAAGCCCCAACTCCCTCCCGGTTCTCTCCATCAGAACCCCTGGGCTGACTGAGATCTACCCCTGGCTTTCCAGATCCCAGCTCTTCCAGGATTTTTTCAGAAACACTGGTTCTTCTCTCACACCTTGCCATTCTTGGAGTGATCAGGTCCTGGTGGAACTCAGGTGAAGGGTTCATCAGATTTCTGGCCTAGTGTTCTCAAACGAGAGTGGGCCATAGTCGGCCACCCCTCACACCATCAATATGCACACAGGTGGGCAGGGTCTCCAGCCAGGGAGCTACTCAGAATGAGGACAGCAGAAAGCCTCTGTGTGTGTGAGTGTGTGTGTGTGTGTGTGTGTGTGTGTGTGTGTGTGTGTGTGTGTGTGTGTGTGTGTGTGTGTTGGGGGGGGCGTGACACATGACCATGTGAAAGGAAGAAGAGGGAGGGGTGAAAGTATTCAGAGAAGGAAAGGAGGAGGGAGGGAGAGGAAGAGAGAGCAAGAAAGGGAGGGACAGAGGGAAGAAGGGGAAGAGAGGGGGGAAAAGGGGGAGAGAAAGGATGATGAATATGGGAGAAAAACGCTGAAGAAAGGAGCGGCTTTCAGAACGAGGAGGAGCGAGTTGGGGGCGGGGACGAGGAAGTGGGTGCTAGGCGCACGCCGCCAGCTCCATCCTTGCCCCAGCCAGTCCTAAGCGCGCAGTTCTAGGCGACCCGGTGCAGCCGGTGGCGCACAGCAGCAACACCAGGTAAGGTAAGGTGACTGACGCCTCCTGGCAGACGTCGCCTCGGGATGGGGACGCGGGTGGGGTTGCTCAGAGACCAGGCTGTGGCGTAGCCGCTTTGGGCTGCGTGCTTCAGATACCTGCCGACCCTATCCCCAGATCGACCTCAGGCGCGCTGCACGCAGGAAGCACCTGACCTTGGGCTGATGCCTCTACCTAGATTTCCTCCCTATAACCCTCAAGGGTCATACCCATCCCAAAGGGGTGTTATGAGCTGGATTTGCCGCCTTATCCCGGGGATGTGAGGGATGCCAGGGTGGCCTCACACTCCCTGTGCCCTCTAGGGTGAATCTGAAAGTCTACCTGCGCTTAAAGGCTTGCTTTGTGCCCTCTGGGCGGTGGCGTGCATGGCTCCCCTGATGTATGTGTGGGAGCTTGGAGAGACTTTCGGCTCCCCAGCACCAGTGGAGCGTCTGGGGCTGACGGGAAGGAGGCTGTCTAGTTTCTCAAGAATAGGTCGCCTTGCCTAAGTCCTCCTGGGCTGCTGCCCCATGCTGGGAAGTGAGAAGTTCCCTGCGCTAGACTGAGAAGGACTCTGGTAGCTGTTCTGGTATATGTCCGGGACATCAGGGACATCTGGTAACTGTTCTCTGGTAGTGGAAGTTTGGAAGTGGTCTTGCCTCTGGTTTTGGCCTCTTGAGAAACCCAATGACCTTGAGCCTGGAAGCCTCAGTTTCCCCCTCTGACACTCACAGGGTCAAGCTGAGGTGCCCCTCCCCCCACTGTCATACACTAACTTTGGTGTCTACAGACACTGCTTGTCTGGAGGTCATATGTGTAGCTAAGCACGAAGCATAAAGGAGGGCCCAGGGAATAGAGATGGGGTAGTTAAAGTCCTAGGAGCCCCACCCCTCTCTTCAGACACATGGCAAGGCAGCTTTTTTAGGACACATCTCTCAGATGAGTCTTGGCCAAGCCTCTGCTTTCTTAATTATAAGAGAGAGTTATGAATTTCTATAAACATGTTTACTTTCCCTGAAGGTTATCCAGGACTACAGAACTGATCTCTGAGCTGGGTTTGGGGAGAACGAGAAAGAATAAAGATGATAGCACTTGTGAGCAGGTCTGGCACCAGGCACCTTAGGTGTATAATAATTCAGATTAAAGTCATTAAAGTACTTCCGGAAACCAGTATTGTTAACCCCCTATTTCAGATGGAGAAACTGAGGCTCTCCACAGTAAGTGATTTCCAGTAGTCCCTGCTGTGGAATTTGGCCTCCCCATCTTCCTTACCACAGGGTGATTCTGCATTGTATCATGCTGGCTCTGGCCATTAAATAGGACCATGAAATGCATTACATAGGGCCTGGCACCTAGTATGTACTCCTGATCGGCTATGGTTACCTCCTTGTCCCATGTGTAGTGGGCAGAGTAGCCGCACACTTCCTGGAGGTGACTGATGGTTGTCAGGGAGAGCTGGGTACCTTCACCAAGCATTACCTCTAAAGGTCAGGAAGGAAGCAAGGTCTCTGCTCAGTGTCCCACAGAAAGCTCATACGGGACTGCCTCGCCTCTGAAGCTGACTCCGCCCTGTGTCACCCCCCCCACCCCCCTTTAGTCTCAGCCTGAATGGTTCCCCTGGGTTCTAATGCAGGCACATTCCCTGTCCTGGGCTAATGGCTAACATATACTAACTGTGTTGACTCAGTCTGTGTCATCCGACTGACAGTGACATCTGAATTGGAAGGACAAAACTGACGACAAAAATCTGGTGACAGATTCACTCTGGCAAGCATTCCTTTTAGAGATACTTTCTCCAGAAGCTCTCCCAGCCCATCTAGTTATCACGTCCATGGGGAAAAAATCCAGCTGTGGTCTCACTCCACCAGCGCCCCAAGGAAGTAAAAGCAGGATTAAACTGCAATCTGAAGGATTTGGTTCATCCTTAGGAAAGAAATCCCTCATAATGGAATCTCAGCAGGCCAAAAAGGTTCTTTGCCAAAAATGTTTTAAAACAAGAATACATCCATTCACATAAAGTGATGGAATGAGAACAAAGATTATTGAAATCCTCAAGACAGTTATCAAAACTCAGAGAGTGTCTAAATGTCCAACAAGAGGGTCAGACATGTTTTTACTACTTAAATGGAGTTTTGAATAGTTGGGGACACCCTTATCCATTGCAGACATGGCATAACCCTGGACTTGAGACAAAAGCCTAGAAAAAAGTGGGGAGAGATTAAAAGAAGGTTAGCAATGTTTGCCCACGGTGGCAGGATTGGGGGCAGCGTTGCTCTCCGGGCTTTCCTGATTTTCTGCACGGAGTACCTACTTCAGAAATCAGCACTGAGCCCTCTGTAGCTTCCAGGACTGTGATCTTGCTAAAGGAAAGGAGGGAGTGGGTGAAAGAGCTGTTCCTGGTGTGGTTCTGTGAACGGGCATGCCACCTCTGAGGCTTCCAGAGCCTCTCTAGACAGTGTCCTCAGAAGCAGCATTTGTCAGACTAAGCTGGTCACCATCTTGTTTCCTATCTTCTCCTGACCCTAACCTGTCCCCAGTACTCATACTTATATACTGGTGTGCATGCTTCTTCTGTGTTTCATAGGTATGGGTATGCACCTCCCTGGGGATCCCTGGGGCTGGGATTATGGGCCCCTGGGGATCCCTGAGGGCAGGAACTATGGAATCTACCTATCCCTTTACACCATGGAATCACCAGTCCCTTTACAGAGCTAGCATGTGTCCTCTTGCCACGACAGAAGCACACGTACAAACATGGCAATGGCATGGGAGAAGAAGGAACCACAAATCAGTGCCATTAATAAATGCCAACAGTTACCTGACAGGCTCTGAGTGCTCTCCAGCACCTAAGTAGCCATCTCACAGCTCTGTGAGAAGAGGTACCATAGCCCATACAGACTATAAAATGGCTCCTGGGTGACCACAAAGTGATAGTCTTTGCTGGATTCTAGGGCCTTGACATAAGGCACCATCTCTACAGGGAATGTCTGGATGGAGTGGAAAGATCCCTTGGACCCAGAGTGCAGGACTTAAGGCAGTACAGGAGACCACAGGGTGAGATGCTCAAATGATTCTGCAAGAGTCATCAGCAAGGAAGGTAGTGCTTGACTGAGGACTATTTAACACTCCAGGGGTACCTTATCATCAACTGCAGGTCTCTTAATGTCATAATGTCAGGAGGGATACTCTAGCATCTAGCCATAGAGACCAGAGACACCGCAGGACAGCCCACAGTTCCCTCCCCGAGCCTCAGCAAAGAATGACCCTGCCCCAAATGTTGATCTATCTATCTATCTATCTATCTATCTATCTATCTATCTATCTACCTACCTACCTACCTTTCTATCCATCCATCCATCTTTCAATCTATCCCTATCTCTCTATCTCTACAAACCTTTCTGTTCTGTACTTCTCAGAGAAATGTCTTACCGCATGAGACCTTTCCTGCCATGTTTTTATGGCCTGTCCAGTTGGAGCATGTGTCAGTGCCACCTGCCTTGTTGGAGCTGACTTAGATTCCATTTTATGGATGCCACTTTTTATTTATCTGTTAACCAGTTGATGGGCAGTTGGACTATTCCCACTTTATGAATAGTGTGGCTGTGAGCCTTTGGGTGCAGACCATTTGGAGAGACACATGCATTATGGTCAGGTGTGCACTTGGGAGTAGAATGCTGAGTTGATTTGAGTTTTCCTGGATCCCATTTGTGCCTGTTGTTTGGTATCTTCTAGACATTCAGGTAAACCTTCTCGTGGTACTCTTACTTAGACTGTACTGCAAACT